>NC_072397.2:35246250-35548046 GCF_028885625.2 Pongo pygmaeus | reverse complement strand
AGAATCCAATTTTGCTGAAGTAAGGAGAAAGTTCTGCAACATGAGGATTGGGAACCCTCATTTATGATAAGCTGAGTATAAGCATGTGGGTTTATTTTTGGCTTCTCTTATCGGTTTCAACATTTATTTTTCTGTCTTTATGCCAGCACCACACTGTTTTGATTAATGTAACTTTGCATTATGTTTTGAAATACAAAACAATTATTCCTCTGATTTTATTTATTTTTTTACAGGTCATTTGGTTACTTGTGGTTTTTTGAGTGTTTATGGAAATTATAGGGCAATATGTGTTGGCTCACTCCTGTAATCCCAGAACTTTGGGAAGCCAAGCCAAGGTAGGTGGGTTGCTTGAGCCTAGGAGTTTGAGACCAGCCTGGGAAATATGGTGAAACCCTGTCTCTATAAAAAGTATACAAAACTTTCTGAGCATGCTGTCATGCACCTGCAGTTTCAGCACTTGTGAGGCTGAGGTAGGAGGATCAATTGAGCTTTGGAAGTCAAAGATACAGTAAGTCATGATTATGACATTATACTGCAGCCTAAGTTACACAGGTAAATATTGACTCAAACATTTTAGAATAATGTAGTACTTCTGCAAAAACTTTCACCTTTTTAAAAGAGATCTCATTGATCCATAGATCACCTAGTATAACATTAACATCTGAAAAACTTGCATGTTCTAACTCTTTGAAAAATAGTGTGCTCAAGAATATGTCCAGTTTTCAAATATATGCAAACATGATGGTTTTGTTTTAACTTCCAGTTGTATTTTATTGTAGTCAGAAACAATACTTTTGTGATTACCATCAGTTTAAATATGCTAAAACTAGCATGCTACCTTAGAAGTTTGCCTATCTTAGAAAATGTGTCATATACAATTAGAAGTATTATGTATTATGCTATTGTTGGGTGAAACGTTTTGTAAATTAACCTGATGTCTTATTTCTTTATTTAACTTTTTATTTTTGTGCATTGTCTTTATTTTGTTTCTCTCGATTTTTTATTTTATCTATTAGTTTAATTTACTTTTATTTCTGTTTTACTTTTTTCTCATTACATTCTCTTCATTTCAAATATATTTCAACTTGTATCTTGTTTTTAGCAGTTTATTTAATTTTATATTTTTTCTTTTATTTATTTCTTGTCATATTCCTTCATATTACCTTATTTTTTACCCATATTCGTTTTTTTATTTTTTCTCCCTATTCTGAAATTTTTTATTGAAAATTATTTCATTCGTGTTTGTTTCTCTTTTTTTTTGCATTTATTGTTTATCTTCATTTTATTTTCACTTATCTTAATTGCATTTCTCTATTTTTCTCTATTTTGGTTTATTTTATTTGTCTTTACTATGTTTCACTTACTTTAAATTTATTTTTACATTTTATTTCTCTTGATTTTTTTTTAAATTTACCTTTCTATGTTCTGCTTCATAAAACAGAAGAGATAAGATATTTTAGGTTGGCCCAGCCATAGTCATCAAGGCTTATGTTTGCTGAGGCTCTCTCTCAGTTACTCTACCCCAGAAGTCTTCAATCCAACTTATAGTCCAACTATATTTTTGCTGCTTTCAGAAGCCCCCTGCAAGCCTCAGTGTCACTAGGTCGAGGCCCTGACTGCCTCTTCATTAGTGTCCCAGTGGATCCCCCAAAAATAATCCAAGGCCTTGACTGTTCTTTCTCCTTTCCCAGAACAGGCTCATACCCACTCTACTCAACCAGGACATGTCTAGACCATATGTGTGTCTCTACGTTTAAATTTTTTTTTTTTTTTGAGAGAAAAGCTTGCTCTGTCACTCAGGCTGGAGTGCAGGTACATGATCTCTGCTCAATGCAGCCTCTGCCTCATGGTTTCAAGTGATTCTCCTGCCACAGCCTCCCAAGTAGCTGAGATTACAAGTGCCCATCATTTTTTTTTCTTTTTTTGTATTTTTAGTAGAGACCATGTTTCACCATATTTGCCAGGCTGGTTTTGAACTCTTGACCTCAAGAGATCCACCCTCCTCAGCCTCTGAAAGTGCTGGGATTACAGGTGTGAGTGACCATGCCTGGTTGAAATTTTTTTTTACATTAACTTGACATATAACTGATTAATTGGCACGGTGGCTTACGCCTGTAATCCCAGCACTTTGGGAGGCCGAGGTGGGTGGATCATGAGGTCAGGAGATCTAGGCCATCCTGTCTAACACAGTGAAACCACGTCTCTACTAAAAATACAAAAAATTAGCCGGTCGCAGTGGCGGGCACCTGTAGTCCCAGCTACTGGGGAGGCTGAGGCAGGAGAATGGCCTGAACCCGGGAGACGGAGCTTGTAGTGAGCTGAAATCGAACCACTGCCCTCCAGCATGGGTGACAGAGTGAGACTCTGTCTCAAAAAAAAAAAAAAAGAAATGAAAATATCTGCTTTATGGGTTGATATACATGCAAATATATGCAAAAAAAGCTAATGATATGAGGAGATGAACATTTCTACATTTTATCTAAAGATTTCATGGAGTTGCTATTTTACCTTTTCCATTCTTTATCTCTATGTATTCAATGGGAAAATCCTCAATGAGGACTCCTCAGTGTGATATACAAAATGTTCAATTAGTCATTGATAGATGCAGTGAGTTAGCTTCTGGTGTTTATTTGGAGCTCTCACAGCTAGGATTAAAAACTCTTGGCTGTAAACTGACATGATGAGGAATTATACTATGCTGTCCTCTTCTGTACACTCGTCTACCATCACAATTTTTTGAACTTGCCAAAGGAAATTAAGGGAAATTTTTTCCCTCAGACCTACTCATCTCCCTTTCATAAGTTTTAAGGTAGGACACTGTCTAGATTTCCTACAAGCTCATAATCACAGAGGTCATATTTGTCAGGAGAAAGCTTTCTTGCATCAGGATTAAGTAAAGATGTTTACCAACCATGGCTTATGGTTCCTCCAGAGGCAGAATGGAGCTTAAAAAGCATTGCTGAAGCCAAAAAGTGATGAAAGAAGTTGATGGCTGCCCAGAGGATAAAGAAAACATGCTACGTTTTACTTCGCAAGCAGTCACAGCCCATTTTGGCATTAATCTTGCTTCTGACCATGATATGTTTCTTACTGGTCTTTCTTTGTATTCCACTGATTGTACATTTAAAATAGAGGCCTTGATGAGAGTGGTAAAAGGAATAAATTAATCCTTCTAGAGCTGATGCCTTGGTGAGCTTTGAAGCACATTGAGCAGAGTCTGAAATCCTTCTTCACTATGGGGTAAGTCGTGTCAAACTCGACACCCATTGAAATGGCACAAGGATCAAGCTGTCAAAGAAGAGACTCAGAACCAGTAAATGAGATATAGACTTTCAGTGGAAACTTCCACAGAGAGCAGAAAGCACAGTGTCAGTGGGCCTAGCTGAATAACCATGCCTGCTTGCAAAAACACGCAGTTTGTATAGCCTTTTTATTTAGCACTTTTTTTTCTGAACAAGCTTTCACCTGTCAGCCCTCATTGAACAAAAATGGAATAGACTCAATTCCGTGTGTGACCCGTATTCTTACGCCACATGTTGGGACAGCACAGGGGCTCAGACATTCCTCATAGATAAAGAGTAATCTCCAGGTTGACCATGACAAGGTTTTTTAGATTTGGAACTCCGAACACTCAGAAGCATCTATTTATAGAGGGTCAATAACCAGGTATGCCCAAGTCAAGATAATACTGTCAGTTTCATCCATCATATAGGCTGGTTTAGGCAGTGGAGTTGGTAGAGTCTGTTTCTGTTACGGGTGTGACTGGCTGTATACAGGCTGCTGAGGTGACCTTCTCCATATTCACTGGGCCACGACATTCTGGGGCCCCAGTTCCACTATTTTCCAAGGCATGACATGCTTAACAAGACCCTGAAATTGTGGTTCACTGTGACCAGGCTGAGGCTCCCTTTAAAAGGCAGAACTGCCAGCTTGGTGTCCTATTTTCCTTGTCATTCTAATGTACCTTTTGATAAGGAGACCAGAAAAGAGTATTTTAGTATGGAGACCAGAAAAGGGTCTGAATATGTGACAGCCCTCCTCATAGTGTTGGTACTATTTATTCATGACTCTTAGGTGTCAAGAAAGTTTGAGAGATCTCTCTTCCTAGCACAGCCTGAGTAGGCTAGAGCACTGTGACCCTTAATGCTTAGCTGATGCGATCTTCACAGAGATTTCAAAAAGTCATAGAATATGCAGGGTAGAGAAAGAGTTGGTACAAATAACAACTTGCAGGTGAAATAATTGGAGGCAGGAAGAAAATGGGATCTGCTTGGAACAGTAGACACACCGCCTAGGTGCAGCTGAACAGTCAAGTCTGTTCTCTGATTTGAGTCTTGTGTCTTGGAATTAATAGGTCCAATTCTGCTCTGGCCTGAGTACTAAAATTTTGGTTCTAGAACCAAATGTGAACTCTGGACTCTGGAATTCCAGTTGGGTTTCACAGGCCAGTGGATTAAGGAGGCCCACGTGAGCCCACAAAAGGGGCTGTGGATGGCTTTGCCACAGATGACTGGTTGCTTTTGTGCCTAGACTCTCAAGGAAGAGGCATGTTCTTCCTCAAGGCAAGCCCAGGGAAGTCTGAAACTTATGGGTGTCAGTGAAGAAAAATGGCAATGCCGCAGGCCAGTGCTTTTGCCCCTCCTGACTTGTGGCTTTGGGGATTCCATTTGCCCATCAAAAAATGGGCAATGAAATCCCCTCAATGACTGGCTGCTCACCCCACATTTGCCAGGCCACTGCACAGTGCCCACCCAGCACCTCCAGGTACATCCTGTGCTTCAAAAGGCTGAAGAATCTCTGGGCTGAATTAAGGGCTCTGAGAGGGTTTGCCCACTCTGGGACCTCTCATATCTACCCCTTTATGTCCGCCTGACAGCTCAGCTTGTCTGCTGCCTGCCAACCTTATTGTCTGCTTTTGCCAAGCCCATGTCTTCACTGATTGGCTAGGGGAACATGCTCACTGAAGCCCAGGTGACCTATCCTTTCTCCAATGCACAGCCTCATGGAGATGCCACCCATCTTTCCTTTTAGATTGTAATCTTAGGAGGTTAGAGAACACTAACTTATTGACTAATTAATCTGCTCTAACCTGTTGACTAATTAATCTGCTCTAACTTGTTGACTAATTAATCTGCTCTTACTTGTTGACTAATAAATCAATAAGTCACTTAATGTTACAGGATGGGTGTGGGACTTGATACTCTTGATTTCTTTCCTCAAGTGGGACTGCACTGGGCATTGCCATGCTGATTTTGTTGTGAAAAAAAGCTAGCAGGTGAGGCAGGATTCAAAGTCCAGGAACAGAACAGAGCACCTAGGCTGGCCTGCACAGGCCCCTCTGAGGCCCTTGCAGGCAGGAGGGCTCACTGGAGGTCCAGGCCCCTTTTCTGGGATGGTGACCATAGCCCCTTCCTAGACCTCCAAGGACGGCCTACTTTTTCTGCAACTTGCAACCACTGGATTCTAAGGGGTGAGTATCCATTAGTGTGTGTGTGTGTGTGTGTGTGCACGCGCACGCGGACATGGTCTTCTGCTCCATTTCCATAGGATGTTGTCCTAGAAGAAATTCCTAGGGAATCCTGGGACTGTGCTGGAGATTCTCAAACTGCCAAAGTCAGTAAGAGTGTCTGAAGAATATAATTAATAGTATTTTCTGCACATTATTATGTCAGGTTTATTTTTGTCAAAAAATGTGTAAAAAAAGTTGTTAATCCTTTACATTATTTTAATTAGGTCGTCAAATAAACCTTTTATTTTCTTCAAATTTATTTTTATGACAATCACTGAATTTTTGTTTTCTTCTTTGTTCCCATTGTTACCTGTTTTAGGGAAAAATATTTTTAAAATGTTATACACAAATACTAACAAATGACAGCAATTTATTTCAAATGTAATTAGATTTCTTAAATGAGTAAATAATTTCAGGAAACTTAGTTTATGTTAATTGTACAAATTATTTTTCATCTTATCCTCAATCTTAAAAAAATTAGGTAGGTATGCAATTCAAAATTGATAGATTTTTATATAGGCAACTTAAAAACATTGTATTGGTCACGTTGGGTAGTATAATTCTCACATATTTTATCTTAGAAACCAACACAATTGACAACGGATATTTATAGTATCTATAAAAGTGACTTTATAAACATACTTTTATAGTTGCTAAAATTTTAGGAGAAAAAAATCTATTCTGGCCTTCATTAGTAGAACTTAAATATTATAGAAATGAGATTATATTTACTGGCTAAATTAACCACAAAAACTGAAACAGATTCATTTACTTATTCTTTATCTTTCATTATCTGATAATGAACAGATTTAAAAGTGCTCAGAATCTGCATCAGTATACTAATAAAGCAAAGAGCTCTTTTGAAAGAATTATTGAAAACATACAGAACAAATATGTCAGTTATATTTAAAAACTTATCCAATTCATAGTCCAAAAAATACCACTTTTACAGAGTTTTACTAGTGGCAGAATCCAGCTTTTCTAATGACCTGGTACAATGTAACCTCTCTTTATATATCATCTGATTGCCCGAAATCTACCCAGAACAGAAGGCTAATCCTGCCAGTTCCTAAAAAGACAGTCTTCACACATACCCCATTTTCATTTAAGCTTGTTTCCCACATCGACCTTTCAGTAATGTCTGCCAGAACTACACTTCTGAAAGTCCAGGACAGCAGGGCAGAAATAAAGACTCCTTAGTTTATAAGAAATATTTGGTTTTGTTTTTCCATATCACACAGTATTTCTATCCTCAGAGACATTAAGTTGAGGATGAGCTGCTTCAAAATCTAGAAGTAAGGCTGGGCATGGTGGCTGATGCCTGTAATCCTAGCATTTTGGCATGCCCATGTGGGTGGATCACAAGGTCAGGAGATCAAGACCATCCTGCCTAACATGGTGAAACACTATCTCTACTAAAAGTACAACAAATTAGCCAGGCTTGGTGGAGGGTGCCTGTATTCTCAGCAACTCGGTATACTGAGGCAAAAGAATAGATTTAACCCAGGAGACAGAGGTAGCAGTGAGCTGAGATCATTCCCCTGCACTACAGCCTGGGCAACAGAGTGAGATTCCATCTCAAAGAAAAATAAATAAATAAATAAAATGGAATGTAAAAAAATGGCGTGATAATTCTGTCTAAGCCAGAATATAGAGGAGGAAGATTAAAACATATTTTATTAATCTAAATGAAGAGAGTTCAGGACATTTTAGCTTTCAATAACTGTGATGAATACTCTTAACATGTGTCAGCCATTCCAGGTTTGACTGCACAGACTAACGCTCTGCTTTCCTCCATAGATGTTTAAATGTAACAACATAATCCAATAATTTTACAAGGTTTTCATACAATTATGATCTCTTTTTGAGAAAAATTCATGTCATTTATTTATTATAGATATTTTCAATTTTTCACTGGAGACAATAGGCTAATTTTAAAAAGAATATTTTTTCTAATCATGTAGCTTCTATTACATAGCCAGTTTTGCCTTTTTTACTTCATTATATGCCAAAAAGACCTCATGACTTATTAAACATTCAACTATTTACTTGAATAAATTGGCACTATACATTTAATAAGCTCAATTATATCAAATTTATGAAGTAAAATGAGTGATAACTAAACAAAAATTGAATAATTGCATTTTCTAATTGAAACAAAATATAAAATATACTAAATAAATAACATTCAATAATGCACATACTGTGAAATTACTCACATGTGAAAATTATTTTGTGAACACCATTATATTTCACCAAAGCCACTTTCATAATCTGTGAGGAAATTATACAAATAATGTTTTACAAAACTGGACAAAAACAAAATTGTGTATTATGTTTACAGTTAGCCACAAATGAACAGATATAAAAAAGAATTTGCATAAGATACTTCAAAGCCAGGAGCAATGACATATTAGATAAATACATTTAATACAAAGCAGAGATAATAAATTTGCTTTCAAATTCTTCAAAATTCTGATTTGCTGGTGAATTATCAATGTTTGTATAATTACCTGTTTCATTCTAATATTTTTCTTTTCTTCTCAAAGTAGGCACATGACTGTAAACAAATATGATTATTCTCTATAAGTCTGTTACACCTTAATTTTATTTTACAGAGATATGTCTGTACCTTTAAAACCACGTAAACCAAAACTGAAAGTCTGTGTATGTTTAGCAGACCAGAGAAGTCATGTTTTCAAAAAAAGTAGGATAAAATTTTATAAATAGCTGTTCAGAATTCTGAAGCATATAGTTCCATTATACTCAAAATCTTCATTGCAACCATCATAATAATCTGTAGTTACAAGAAAAACAAAAATGTAAGTGGTAGAAACCATATTCCCAAAATTATTTTCAGTTAAAGACCACTAACAAAGGAACCACTAGAGATGTTATTTCACTGTCACCTGATAGTATATTGTTACCATCTGTTACCTACAACGTTGAGTAAGATGCGAAAAGTTAACATCAGTGGCAAAATACACATGGAATGTAAAATAGCCATAACACAAAAACAACAATTTTGGTTTATTAAAACAAATTGTGTTCACACATTGTCATTAAAAAGGCATTTGTAAATTTACTGTATATTGATTATGTTAATTTGCAAATGGTAAAGGAATTTTCTTCTAAAATTCATATGGTTTCACTTGCTGTGCAGAATACTATCCTGATCACTTAAAACACTCCTATCATCCTGTCACATATAATGCGCCGTTAACATGGCCAGATGCAGTGGCTCATGCCTGTAATCCCAGCACTTTGGGAGGCTGAGGCAGGCAGATCACCTGAGGTTGGGAGTTCCAGATCAGCCTGACCAATGTGGAGAAACCCCATGTCTACCAAAAATACAAAATTAGCCAGGTGTGGTGGTGCATGCCTGTAATCCCAGATACTCAAGAGGCTGAGGCAGGAGAAGTGCTTGAATCTGGCAGTTGGAGGTTGCAATGAGTGGAGATTGGGCCATTGCACTCCAGCCTGGGCAACAAAAGTGAAACTCCAACTCCAAAAAAACAAAAACAAAAACAAAACAAAACAAAACAAAAATACTGCTGCAAACCAACCACTAAGTGGCCTTTCTACTTAGATTTTCTTCATTTACATTAGATTTCAGTTTTCTTAACCTTCCATGAAAAAGAATGTAAATCTGTCTATCTAATATAGAAGAACCTCTCATAACTCTGGTACAGCAACAATTGACCATGTTCTTTCACATAAACACTAGAAATGAAGAAAGCATCAAATGTAGGAGTTAAATTACATCAATACTTGCTTTTGAAAGCGATATTACATTTTATTTTTTGTTTTTGTTTGAGATGGAGTCTCACTCTCACCAGGCTAGAGTGCAGTGGTGCGATCTCGGCTAACTGCAACCTTCACCTCCCAGGTTCAAGTGATCTTCCTGCCTAACCCTCACATGTAGCTGGGACCACAGGTGCTCACCACTACAGCCAGCTAATTTTTTGTATTTTTAGTAGAGATGGGGTTTTGCCGTGTTGGAGAAGACGGTCTTGATCTCTTGACCTCTTGATATGATCCCCTCAGTGTCCCAAAGCACTGGAATCACAGGTGTGAGCCACTGGTCTGGCTTAATTTCTTTCAAAATAAAAAAGTAGGTTTCTTTTAGAGGAAAGTAATCAAGATTGCCAGCTAGAATCTGCTGGACTGTGTAGTTCTCACAGAGAGAAATGCAAAATATGCATAAATACAGCAGCTTCAACTGAAACATCCAGGTACTAACAATGGGAACAATCAAAGAAATGACTTATCTATTAGAGAATGGAGTAAAGCAAGGTAGAATAATGGGCCATCTGGGAAAAATATGAAGCTAAGGGAAACTTTCCACCCAGTAAATCAGTAATTGAATGTGTGACCCTGACAACCCATGATTCTATCACTGATCTTTGCAACCCTCAGGTAAGGAGATACCCTCGTGAACCCACTTCATTATGGCCTTCTGTTTAACAAACAGTGCTACATGGAGTCCCAGCAGAGCAGCCACCCAGGCCAGTGCAGGGATTCAAGAGCCTTAGATAATCTGGCTTTCCAGTCTTCCAAGAAAAATTAGCTGTACCTCCAGCAAAGCAGGAGGTTACATCCTTGTACGCTCCCATAGGAAACAGGCAGAATCCAGGGGGCTGAGCAGTGATGGTCTGTAGGACTCATTTCCACAATTCCTCACAGGGTAAGATCTCCTGGCTTATAATTCCAGCCAACCATTGAAAACAGTATTTCACCTCCACATGATGGAGCTACCAGAAAGAGGAGTGGGCCACCATCTTTGCTGCTTTGGCAAGTTAGCCATTCCAGCCTTCAGGCTTTGAAGAGCTCAAGCCGACGGGACAGAAAGAATCTCCTAGCACAGTACAGGTGCTGTAAAAAGACATGTCCAGATTGCCTATTAAAGCAGGTCTGCAATCTCATTCCTCCTCACTGGGAAGTGCTTTCCAACCATGGTGTCCATGTACCACCACTGGTGCTATTTGATCAATGGAATTTTGGAATGTCTTTGGGATATAGTTCCTGGAGGGAGGAGTGAGCTGCCCTTTTTGCTGTTTGTGTGACTTAGCTGTTCCAGCCTTCTGGCTTTTGAGGATCCAAATAAACTGAGGATGGAAGTGGTACCTCTGCCCATCAGAGCTGTCCTACAGAAATGTGGCTAGATTGTTTTTCAAGTGGGTCCCCAATTATGTTATACTCACTGGGTATGATCTTTCAACTGAGATTTTTGCTACCTCCTATACGTGCTTTAGTGCTGGAAAAAGGTCTAACCTCTGTGGGATAGGGCTCCCAGAGAAAAGGGCATGCTGCCATTGTTGCTGTTTTGCAGCATTTACTGGTGATAACTTCAGATACTGGAAAGTTGGAGATGACTAGAAACTGCAATGGACACTCAGAATAATGCAACAGCCCTTCAGAAAGTGGCCACATTGTTATGTAAGGGCCTGTTCTCCTATATTCTCACTAGGAAGGTTCTCCAGGACTGGCCCACTAGCCAATCATTCCCAGAGTTATTGAGCCAGTAGCAAGTTAGCAATTCCCTGGACAGAGACTCCAGCACCAACTGAATATATTTCTGCCACTGCTTCTGCAGTAGAACTGTCCTTGCTTGCCTCGGGCTAATGAAAAGTCCAAAAACTTAAGTGCATTATTCACACCTTAAACAAGCTGCAGTTTACCCAAGGAGAAGAGGCCAGTCCAACCTCCATGGGTTTCACACACTTCTCACTGCTCCTCCCCAGACAGTGAACCTCTACTTGGCCAGAAGCACAGCTCCTCCATCCTGGGCTGACTGCACTGAGGGATTACTGACCTGCATCTCTCTGAGATGCAGCAACCCAGAAGAAAAGCAAAGAGGTGGAGCAGCAAGCCAGCCTATGTGGTGCCCAGTGGGTTTGGCACAAGAGCATCTGTAGCAAAGTGTGGCCAGTGATGGCCATTTCTCTAGGCTAAACCTTCTCTCGTAAGATACTTTAGCCCTAGAGAACTTGTTGGACATAATTTCTGCAGGATAGTCTTGCAAATGAGAAGAAGCTGCTCCAACTGAGCACTCCTTGGTCTGCTGGTCTCTCCCAGGATCCCAGTCTGGCTGCAGCCACTTTCAGGGCAGTCTCAGCTCCTCTGGAAGAGTAGTTTACCATACCATAACATCTGCATGGCTGGATGATGCCTGAGCCCTAATTGCTCCAGCAAAGCAGCCCCTGTGGCTGCACCAGCCCATGTGTATGTTCCCCATACTGCAGCTTCTCCGGAGCCCATAGCAACTCCTGATAATACTTTGGTGGCACATATCTGCAAAGGTGGGTTGGACTTTGCTTGACCCACCAGCAAATAAGAATGCAGTATTCCCCTGCCACCCACAGCAGCTTCCGCTGTAGATGAAGCTTTGGCGGGCAGACAGCCAGAAAGCCACAACTCTGCCTTTGTGTTAACACTGTGCAGAGAACTGTGTATTCTCCCATACTCTGAACAATCACTTCTTTATTGGTGGGGGCACAAAGAAGGCATCACAACATTCACTGGTCAGTATCCTGCACCAAGCTAACACAACCAACCATTAGTGAAACAGCACACACAGTGTCCAGCAGGTACCTCCTCACCCACTTCCCAAATTCTTTGCTCCTGCCACTAAGGTAAATGCCCAAAAGCAGGCAGAAACCCATATTCACTATCACTTTGCTGCAGCTGTGGCATGCTAGTCCTACAGAGTGATGGACTTGAAATTTCAAGGAGCCAGAGAAGACGGTTGGAAATAAATACAACTGCCCCAGAGGGTGCAGCCTCTGAGTTGGGAGCTGGGCATTGTCTCCCTGCCACCAAAAACAAAACAAACAAACAAACAAACAAAAATTCCCAGGAGCAAAGCCTGTAGGCTGAACCCACCTTATACCACAATTAGATATTACAGACCATTGAATAGGATTAAAAAAAAAAAAAACTCCATTCAACGTTCAGCAACCTCAAAGACATGCCCAGAAAGATTCAACAAAATCCGTGCAAAAATGTTGAAAACACAAAAAGCCACAGTGACTCCTTTCATCCAAATGACCAAATTCTGTAATTTGGTCATTACTGTGGTTATCCACATTTCCTTCATTTGAATGTTGACCTCTCTATCTAGGCTGGAAAAATTCTCATGGATGACATCTGGAAATATGTATTTCAAGTTGTTTTGATTCTTCCCATGGATTTCAGGCATTCTTTTTAATCATAGATTTGGCTTCATTACATAATCCTGTATTTCTTAGAGACTTTGATTCATTTATCTTTATTCCTTTTTCACTATTCTTGTCTGTCTTATTTCAGAAAGCCAGTCTCGAAGCTCTGAGATTGCTTCCTGTGCTTGGCCTATTCTGTAATAGAATAATTTGGCCTATTCTTGGCCAAATTATGTAATTTGGCCTATTCTTGGCCAAATTATGTAATTTGGTCATTTCAGCAAGGCCTAATATGACAGAAGTAGAATTCGGAATATGGATAGAAATCAACTTCATTGAACTACAAATATAAGTTGCAACCCAATGCAATAAAGGGAAAAAATTGCAGGAATTAATGGAAAAAATAGCTAATCAGGAGGAAAATGTGGTCAACTTGATAGAGCTGAAAAACACAATACAAAACTTTATAATATAATCAAAAGTATTAACAGCAGAATAGGCCAAGCAGAGGAAGGAATCTCAGAGCTTTGAGACTGGCTTTCTGAAATAAGACAGACAAGAATAGTGAAAACAGAATGAAGAGAAATGAATCAATGTCTCTAAGAAATACAAGATTATGTAATGAAACCAAATCTATGATTAAAAAGAATGCCTGAAATCGATGGGAAGAATGAAAACAACTTGAAATACATATTTCCAGATATCATCCATGAGAATTTTTCCAGCCTAGATAGAGAGGTCAACATTCAAATGAAAGAAATGTGGATAACCCCAGTAAGATACCCTACAAGAAGGTCATTGTCAAGACACAAAATCATGAGATTCTCCAAGGTCAAAATGAAAAAGCAGTTGGAGTGAAAGGCCAGGCCACCACTAAAAGATGACCATCAGACAAACAACAAACTTTTCAGCTGAAATCCTACAACTCAAAAGAGACTAGGGGTCAATATTCAACATTCTTTAAAAAAAGAATTCCAAACAAGAATTATCAGGGGAAGCAGCCCCCAATATTTCAACATAGGTTCTTTTCTATTTTCCATAAGTGTCAGCTGGTCTGAGAAATAAAGAGGAAGAGTAAAAAAATAAATGGATGTTTTACAGCTGGGCCTCTCTGAGTGACATCACATGTCAGCAGGTTCTGTGATAACCACCTGAGCCACAAAACCAGCAAGTTTTTATTAGGGATCTCAAAAAGGGAGGGGTGTATGAATAGGGAGTGGGTCACAGAGTTCACATGCTTCATAGGGCAATAAAAGATCACAAGGCAAGAGGGCAGAGCAAGATCACAAGGTGAAGGTGAAATTAGAATTACTGATGAAGGTCCATGTCCCACTGGGCATGCACTGTCATTGATAAACATCTTAACAGGAAACAGGGCTTGAGAACAGACAATGGATCTGACTAGAATTTGCCAGGCTGGAATTTCTGAATCCCAGCAAGCCTGAGGGCACTGCAGGAGACCAGGCTGTATTTCATCCCTTATCTTCAACCGCATAAGACAGACACTCCTAGAGAGGCCATGTTAGAGACCTCCCCCTGGGAATGCCTTTTTTCCCAGGGCTATTCCTTGCTGAGAAAAGAATTCAGAGATATTTCTCCTATTGACTTCCTGTGAGAAGAGAAATATGACTCTGTTCTCCCTGGCCCCACAGGCAGTCAGACCTTATGGTTATCTCCCTTGTTCCCTGAACATCGCTGTTATCTTGTTCTTTTTCTGGGTGCCCAGATGTCATATTGTTGAAACATACATGCTTTACAAAAAATTTGTGCAGATAACGCAATCATCACAGGGTCCTGAGGTGACATACATCCTCAGCTTATGAAGATGAAACGATTAAGAGGTTAAAGTAGAGACAGCCATAGGAAACAGAGTATTGATTGAGGAAGTGATAAATGTCCATGAAATCTTCCCAATTTATGTTCAGAGATTGCAATAAAGACAGGCATAGGAAATTATAAAAGTATTCATTTGGAGAACTGACAAATGTCCATGAAATCTTCACAATTTATGTTCTTCTGCCATGGCTTCAGCAGGTCCCTTCATTCAGAGTCCCTGACTTCTCACAACAAGAATTCTATATCTTACCAAAGTAAGCTATGGAAGTAAAAATAAGTATGATCCTATTCAGATAAGCCAACACTGAGGAACTTGATTACCACAAGACCGGCCTTACAAGAACTTCTGAAGAAAGCATTAAATAAGAGACTATTACAAGTCACTACAAAAACAACAGCAACAACAGCAACAAAACCACAAAAGTACATAAACAGCTGGCACTATAAAGCAAATACATAAATGTGCAAAAGAGCCAGATAAGATCACAGGGACAGAATCAAATCCACACATAAAAATGCTAACTTTAAATGTAAATGGGCTAAATATCCCAATTAAAAAACAGAGTGGCAAATTGAATGCAGAGTTAATATCTAATGGTATGCTGTAATTGAGACACCCATCTAAAATAAGATAAAAATAAATGGAAAAAGAAAAATCTACCAAGCAAATAGAAAACAGAAAAAAAAGCAGCCGTTGCAATTATAGTATCTATCAAAACACTTTAATTCAACATAGATTTTTTAAAAAGACAAAAAAGAACATTATGTAAGAATAAAGTGCTATATATGCACCCAAAACAGAAACATCGAGATTGTAAACCAAGTTCTTAGAGACCTTCCAAGATGTCAAATAAATGGTCTTCATCAGTCATTACCCTTATATTGCATTTGTTCAGCATTAAATGTCTGATGTTGAACACAATATGAGGACTTGTTAAAGGCTTTTCCACATTTTTAACACTTGTGGACTTTCTCTCTAGTATGAATTTCCTTATGTCTAATGAGGTGTGAGAATGAGCTCAATGCTTGGCCACATTTTTCACATTTGTAGGGTTTCTCTCCAGTTTGAATTCTCTTATGATTAGTAAGGTCTGAGAAGCACTTAAAGGCATTGCCACATTCCATGCATTTTTAGGATGTGTCTCCAGCATGATTTCTCTTGTGTTTAATAAAGGTTTAGGAGCAGGTGAAGGTTTGCCACATTCTTTATATTTGTAAGATTTCTCTCCAGTATAAACTTTCTTATGTTCAGTAAGGCTTGATAACTTTTTAAAGGCTTTGCCACATTCTTCACATTTGTGGCATCTCTCTACAATATGAATTCCCTTTTTTATAGTAAAATCTGAGAACAATGTACAGTGTTTGCCACATTCTTCACATTTGTAGCATTTCTCCCACTAACTTTTTTTTTTATGTTCACTGAAATTTGAGCACAACTCAAAAGCTTTGTCACATTTGTTTTACTATGTGTAGAGGACAAACATTGAGGAAAGCCATTAAAACTGCTTTTCTGCCCTTGCAATAACCTGCACTTTGGTAGCGTTTCTTTAAACTTTTACACTGTTGGTGGGACTGTAAACTAGTTCAACCCTTGTGTAAGTCAGTGTGGTGATTCCTCAGGGGTCTAGAAATAGAAATTCCATTTGACCCAGCCATCCCATTACTGGGTATATACCCAAAGGACTATAAATCATGCTGCTATAAAGACACATGCACACGTATGTTTATTGCAGCATTATTCACAATAGCAAAGACTTGGAACCAACCCAAATGTCCAACAATGATAGACTGGATTAAGAAAATGTGGCACATATACACCATGGAATACTATGCAGCCATAAAAAATGATGAGTTCACGTCCTTTGTAGGGACATGGATGAAACTGGAAATCATCATTCTCAGTAAACTATCACAAGAACAAAAAACCAAACACCGAATATTCTCACTCATAGGTGGGAATTGAACAATGAGAACACATAGACACAGGAAGGGGAACATCACACTTTGGGGACTGTTGTGGGGTGGGGGGAGGGGGGAGGGATAGAATTGGGAGATATACCTAATGCTAGATGACGAGTTGGTGGGTGCAGCGCACCAGCATGGCACATGTATACATATGTAACTTACCTGCACGTTGCGCACATGTACCATAGAGCCCAAAGTGTAATTATAATAATAAAAAGAAAAGAATACTACTGTTAAGCAAACAAAGAGTATAAATATAAACACAATATGTCACACCTGAATATTAAATATAGCAAAAACCATTAAAAAATAAAAGTAAGTTATTAAAGTCACAGCTTTCATATTTTATCAGAGTCACTTTTTGGAATGAATCTTTTATGTTGTGCTCCATCAATATCTCTGTAGTAAAATGAAAACAACCAGCTGAAATAAATGAACCAAAAAAGACAAAATTTCTCCCTCATTAGACTCAGGTGAATACACTTTACAAATGTGTAATTATACAAGGCACATTAACAAGGTGACAATAAAATACCACAGGGCCTAATTCTTTTATAAACATTTAAATTTAACACAATATACTTACCAAAATGTCTTTGTGAGAAGTCCAAGAATCAGTTAAGCATTTGCAGCACCAAGCGAACAAAATGCCAAGAACCACATAGAAGTGTAATAGAATTATTTCATATTTACCCACTACACACATTTTTTATCCTATGAAAAGTGTAGAGACTGACAACTCCTGTCTTACCCCTTCAAAAATAAATAAAACAGTGACATGTCCATGCTTCTGGCTTTTTGAATTTTTACCAAAGACAAATTCCTATATTCCAAGACAGTGTTGAAAGGAAAGATGGTATACGTTGACTGAGACTAAAGAGAAATAACTGTTACAAAAAAAGAAAGACTTCAGTATCATAGGCAGACTACGGGTATCCAGCTGACTGCAGGATCTCAATGAGAAATATGTGGAATGGCTGGGAATATTGGATCACACCTGTAATTCTAGCTATTTGGGGGGCTGAGATGGGTGGATCACCTGAGGTAAGAAGTTCAAGACCAGCCAGGTCAACATGGTGAAACCCTGTCTCTACTGAAAATACAAAAGTTAGCCATGCTCTTAGGTAAGCAGAGGCAGGAGGATTGTTTGAACCCAGGAGTTGGAGGTTGCAGTCAGCCAAGATCATGCCATTGCACTCCAGCCTGGGCAATAGGAGTGAAACTCCAACTCAAATAAATAAATAAATACACAAATAAATAATAAAAAATAAGAAGAAAAAAACATGGGGAATCTTTTTTAACTAAAAAACACACAAGATCAGAAAAAACATCCAAAGAACAGGCTTGAGAGACTCCAAGAATCTCTAGCCTAAGAAATTGGTATCATATTCCCCCAAAGCCACTGAATAGAGATTTTGAAATGTTGCTTTTTATTATGCAAATTGCAACCTAAGATTACAACATATACAAAACATCAAGATGATATGGCTTAATCAAGATAAAAATGAATATCCAGAAATCAGTTACAAAAGAATGGAGATATAAAAATTACCAGAGGCAATTTGGGTTAGTTTAGATGTATTTTTAAAAAATGCTAAAAAATTAAAATCACCACCTCAATGATGCTTAATCAGTAAAATAGAAATAAAGAAAAAAAGTAAATAAGTGAAACCAACAGAAAGATAAAAATCACAAAAGGGAATGAAAATTGTGCAGTAGAAGTCCAAAAAAAGACTAATATGTACTTCAACATTAGTAAAAAATGTTAAGAAAATCAAGACGCTCAGACAGTTTCAACTAAGGTTAATACAAAGAGATTTCTAACAAGACAAAATGTACGCAATGTTTTGAAAGTCACAGAAAAGAAGAAAAATCTGGAATTCAGAAAGAAAAAATAGATGTGTTATTCATATGTATGCTTCTGCAAGATTACCAGTAAATTTATGAATGTCAATCTTTTGTGCATGAAGGGAATAAGATGACATAGTTAAAACACTGAAATAAAAAGCCTAAGAAAGAATGCTAGAGCCTGCAAAATTATCCTTCCAAATGAAAAAAAAAAATGTGGCTATATTGTTGTCTATATCAGGATGTAACTATGTCATGTCTTTAAGAGACTCATTTCAGATCTAATAAAAATTAGACTGAAAATGGCAGTATAAAAATACATTCCATGCAAGTGTTAATCAAATGAGAGAAGAGGTAACAATGTATTAAGTTGAAAACTGTTATATTTATATAATTTATTTTATGTCAGAATTCACAAAGGACAATGTAGGACGTTAAAATATAGTAAGAGGGTTCATTCACTGAGAACCTACAAATGCAGGAGAGTTATTCCAAACATATAAATTAAACATTGACAGAATTGAATCAAAAATAGGCAGCAATCAGATAATGGAAGTATACATCAATACTCCACTTTCACTAATAAATAAAGCAAGACAGAATATCAATAAGGAAACAAAAACTTGAATGTACTGTACAATAATTACACCTAAGAAATATATAGAGACAACAGAATAGACTTCCTTTTCAATAGCACATAAAATATTTTCCTAGATGGACCACATGTGACACCACAAAAAAAGTCTTAATTATTTTTTAGTTGAAATTTTATGGAAAATTGTTTATAGCCCAGGTGGACTGGAACTAGAATTTAGTAACAAAAGAAAAACAGAAAAACTCCAAAAATATAAAAATTAAGCAACACAGATTTCTTTTTTTCTTTTGAGATGGACTATCACTCTGGAGCTAGGTTGGAGTCCAGTGATGCAATCTCAGCTCCACTGCAATCTCCACCTCCTTGGTTCAAGTGATTCCACTGACTTGGACTCCACAGTAGCTGTGACTACATTCATGCACCACCAAACCCAGCTATTTTTTTGTATTTTAGTAGAGATGGCCTTTCATTATGTTGGCCAGGAATGTCTGTATCTCTTGACTTCTCTGTGCACCATACTCAGCCTCCAAAAGTGCTGGGATTAGAGGTATGAGTCACCATGCCCAGACAAGAACATACTTTTAAGCATGCTGTTTTTCAAGGGTTGGGAGATAAAATATTATGAAGATGTCCATAATGCTTAAAGTGACCCACACCTGCAACACAGTCCTTTTCAATTTTAATTTTACTTTTCCAAAAACAGAAAAAACTCCACAAAATTACTTAAGATTCCAATAAACCATGAAAAGCCTGACAATCTTAAATATATATATGGTATATGTAATGCTTCCTATACATATAGGATTACACATAACAATTTCCAAACACAAAGCAAACCTACATTAATCAAAGGATTTGCTATCGGTATGATAGCAGAACACCAAAGTCATGAAACAAAATTCAACATAGGTATAAACTCTTGAATAGACAGGAAAGACATCACCTAGGTTTTGCATTCAGCCATATGTCACAATTCCTTCAATAAGCAAGACCCAGGCAGGAGAGCAGAGTTACATTTCAATAAGCAAGACCCAGGCAGGAGAGCAGAGTGATATTTCAAAATGTCCTCTGGGTGGGGGACACAGGCTGGAGAGACCCATCACCTAGCGAAAAGACCAGAAATATGTAATAATATCCCCTATTGACAAGGCCCATACAGAAGAGTCACATTTTTATGATTCTGTCCCATTGATGTGTAACAATAAACCCATGGAAAGGAATATGAGCCAAAAAGTCTCAACACCTGGATACTATGCCCAGTCATATGACACAATCTCCTCATCTTTGAGAGTGACAGGTTTAACTTTTACCTGAATGTGTATATTAGCGTCACAATCTCACATGTGTGTTACGCCAATACATAACACTCTCTACAAGAGCTGAGGGTTTTTTAAACCTGCATAAGAATTGCAAAGCTCTCTGAGGCCTACTTGCTCCTATGGACTCACAAACTTACATACAGCCCTAAACTCAGGTTTGATAGTCATCACCTCCCCTATAGGCAGGGTTGAGGAGGAAGACCCATTATTATGCCTGTGGGCTGGGTCCAGAAATGAGTCACCATCCCAACTTTTGTCAGATTAACATATAAAAGTCAAACCTCCATCTTTGAGCTGTATTCTATTGTTAGACTCAGGACCTCAAACTTAGGCATTGTAAATGTTGGATGATGACAACTTTTGATTTCACCTGGGTGTGTAACCATGAGTCTCTATCTGAACTTTTTGCTGGGCCCTGTTATGAAACATTCTACTACCAAAGAGTTTGAAAAAATATAACTCAGTGTTGTAAGTTTCTGTGACCTTGGTAGAAATATGTAACCCAGGAACTTACCTGTTGCCCTAAGCCTAATGATGAGAGGTAAAATGTCTCCTATTGGCTGAATCCCAAAATAAGTTTGATCATCATGCCTGTGAACTAAAGCAAGATATATGTCGTAATCCCATATGTGGCCGAATAAGTATGCAGGCGGAAACATCACCTATATGGTGTGCCAGGCAATATGTCAAAATTCCTTCTCTAGGCAGGGTATAGGATATTAGGTCTCAATAACTGGGTGCTGGAGCCGGCAAGATGACAACATCTCACATGTGGAAAATACCCAGCCAAGTTAGGAGAGCCAAAACATCTACATTATGGGCTGAAGATATGTCAAAATACCTTCAGTGGCTCCAACATCATAAGGATGTTGGGCCGGAGAGTCACATCATAAGGATGCTGGGCTTATCAATATGCAATATGCCATAATTTCTTCTTTCTGCAAAACCCAGGCAGATGAGTAACATCATTGGGATGCTGGGCCCTGCAATAGGTCCAAATTCTTTTTTTTGTGGGCATTGTTCGGGAACAAGAGGAGAGTCACATATTCTGAGTGCTGGGATCAGCAATGTGCCAAAATCCTCTTAATGTGAAGCCCCAGGCAGAAAAATAGAGTCACATTTTTAGATCATGGGCTCAGAAATATGTCCAAATGTTTCCAGCAGGCAGGGCTCATTGAAATGAGGAAAGTCATATCACCTTGGGGCTTTCCTTCAAATATGCAGAATGTAACATGTAAGCAGAAACAAGGTAGAGGAGCCACATCTGTTTGGTGCTGAGTCCCGAGATATGTCACAAGGCTGTCTTAGGATATCATCCAGCAAAGGGAGTTACATAAACGAGGTGAAAATTCTCTGCTTATTCCACAATGCTCCATGTGAGTAGATCCCAGAGAGGGAGTCAATGCAACCAGGTGATGGCTGAAGAGACATGTCACAATGTCCTCTATGAAGCATAGCCCTGGCAAAAGAGTACCCTCACCTGTGTGCCTGGCGTAGAAATATGTCACTCTCCAGGTCGGCAGGGCCCAAACCAGAGAGCCACATAACTTAGGTGACAGGCCTAGAGGTATGTGACAATGCCCTACTTTCAGCATGGCTCTGGCAAAAGTATACCCTCACCTGTGTGATTGGCATTGCGATATGTCACTATCCTTCCTTTGGGCAGGGCCCATTCCAAAGATGAGAGTTACATCACCTATGAGGTGGACACCGGATTATTTCACAGTAATTTTTGTGGACATGGCACAGGCAAGAATGTAAGATCACCTGGCTGCTAGATCCAGTGATCTGTCACAACACTTACTGAGAGAAGAGCCTAGGCATGAGAGTTACATCCCCTCGGGGTTGACCCAGGCAGATGTCACAATTTCGTATGTAAACTGGGACCATTCTGGAAAGTCAAACCACACAGGTGCTTGGCAAATACGTATATCACAATCACACTTTCAGAAAACGTCAAAGGTGAGATTTATGATACCACACATGTCCTGTTTTTATGTGTGACAGTTGGCCACAACCATGTGAGATGATGACAGTTATTTCTGTCAGCTGGGTTTGCATACAAGACTCACAATTTCATCTGTGTGCTGAGTGCTACATTGGTTCTACTTGTATAACCCAAAGGCATCATAAAGTATGTGTGAATGTTGTAATCTTTTGTGACCTTTGTACAAGAATGTGATCCATAATATCACACGTGTCCCTACACCTAATTATAAGAGCCTAAATATTGTATATTTGCTGAGTTCACACCTAAGAGTCATCATCTTTCCTGTGCGTCTTTTCTAGGTATATGTTACAATTCCATGAGTGGTTATGAAGCAGGCAGAACAGCCTCATCACGTAAATTATGGGCCTGAAATATTTCAATATTATCTTTGTAGACAGAGTCCTGTCAGAAATGCCACATGACTTGTGTGCTGGGTCCAGCTCTGTGGCACAATGTCCCTTGTGGGCAGTGTCCAGGAAGAAGTGGAGAGTAATATCACCTAAATAACAGGTCCCAAAATATGTCAAAATGCCTCCTGTTGACAGGACCCAGGAAAGAGAGTCATATCACTTAGATGCAGTGTTTAGAAATGCTACAATTACCAAATTAAGCAGGGTACAGGCAGGAGAGGAGAATCATGTAACCTAGATGATGTGTTCAGAAATATGATACAATCCCTCCTGAGGCCACTGTTAAATAGCATAGTAAAATCATCAAGTTACTTGGCCAGGTATTTGTCAAAATTTCATTTGTGGGCTATACCTAGGGAGAATTATTAAATCTCTCTGGAGCTAGGCAAAGGTATGTTTCACAATTTCACTTGTGGAAAGATTTAAGAATTAGAGTCACCATCCTGCACATGTCCTGGCTCCAAACATATGGGTTGCTGTTAGGCTTTTGTTTTGGTCTCAGGTATATGACACAATATCACCTGTGGCCAGAAAGAAGGCAAGAAACTCACATCACCTACATGGGTGCAGGTCCAGTGAGATGTTGCAATGCACCTGGTGGACAAAACCCTTGCAGAAGTGGCAGATCACTTGGATGCTGGTTTCAGTGATATATTAAAAAAACCCTCTGTGGGAAGGACTTTGGCATGAGAGAAGACTCATTTCATCTAGGAAATTGGCCTAGATTATGTCACAATGACCATTAACTGCAGTAACAAGGCTAAAGAGTGAGCTCACCTTGGTGCTGTGCCCAGGAACATGTCCCAAGCTCCCTGTGGTCAGGACACAATGAAAAGTGAAGAAACATCACCTCAGTGCTGAGCCAAGTGATATGTTACTATGTTGGCAGAACCCCCTCAAAAAATCTCATCTCCTGGGTGCAGTAGCCTGTGATGTGTCACAATGCTCTGTAACTGCAGGGCCAAGACAGTAGAAGGGAGTCACATCACTTACGTGATGGACCTAAATATAAGACACAATTCTCTTTTTAGGCAGTTTTCAGGCAGGTAAATCACATCACCTGGGTGATGGTCCCAGTGATATATAAAAGTGCTCTTTGTAAGCAGAGACAAGGATGGTGTTATATATTGATTAGGGGCTTGTTGTGCATATGGCAAAATTTCATCTGTGGTCTGGGCCTAGAAATGTGCATCAAATTACCCACGTGCTGGGCAGAGTTACATGACCTAATCACACTTTCAAGAAGGTTCAGAAATAATTTTCAGTCCACTCAGGTCCTAGCTTTGGGTATGAGAATCAACACATTCTACGAGTTGGGTCATAGTACAGGAGTCACAATCTCAGCAATGGGAAGATCCATGTGTAAGAGCCCCAATCCCACTTGAAGACTGTGTTCTAATAAGAGAGACACAGCACCACAGTTCTGCTTAATCTTGGTTCAAACATCATGAAACACCTGTGGATCAGATTCATGTACAAGTGTAATTGTTTCAAGAGTCAATGGCTTATGTGTGTGAGATTTAGCACTGCATTGGTAGGCTCTGTTCATGGGTGAGAATAACAATTGTGTCAGCTTGGTGTGCATCCAAGAGTCACAATACCACCTGCTTTCGGGTGCCTGTTATGACACCCTTTGTACCACTCAGGCTTTATATGATACGCCTGAGTGGGATACTTTTCTGTGTATTCTTACAGGTGGGTGATAGAGAACTTTACCCATGACCATAGAGTTATTATTGTGCATATGAGCTGAATCCAAGTATATGTCCCAATTTCCCCTTTGGACAGAGACAAGACAGAAGAAGAGGCTAATCATCTGGATTCTGATCCAGGGATACATATTAATCTGCACTGTAGGCAGGACCCAGTCAGAAGAGTCATATCACCTGGGTACAGTCTCAAGTAATTTGTCATCATGCCTACTGAATACAGGGTTTAAAAAAAGTGGATAGTCAATGTCTCTTGGGACTGGGCTCAGCACATCTTCTGGGACTCTCTTGGCAGAGTCCAGGACAAAGAGGAGAGTCACATCACCTAGGTTTTTCACTCAGTGGTATGTCACAATTTCTTCAGTGGGCAGGATTCTGCAGGAGAGTAGATTTGTATTACCTAGATGCTTTATCTAGTGATACGTCACAGTGTCCTTTGTGGGCAGGGCACTGGCAGGAGAGACACACCACTTAGCTGATAGGCCTAAAGACATGTGATAATATCCCCTGTTGTCACGGTCCAAGCAGAGGGTTAAAGTATTATGATTCTAACCCAGGGATGTTTTACAATGCAACCATGGAAAAGAATTTAAGCCTAAAATTCTCAACACCTAGAGGTACTAGGCCTAGTGATATGGCACAATCCCTTCATCTATTAGGGTGACAACTTTGACTGTTTGTTTGGTGAGTATATAAGAGTCACAATCTCGTGTGTATTCTGGGTGATCCCATGACACACTCTACAGCATACAAAGGCTTTAAGCAACATGCATGAGAGTTGCAATCCATTCTGAGGCCTACATGCTCCTATTGACTCACAATCTTACATACTGCTTTAAACTCAGTTATGATAGGCAACATCCCTCTTTATAGGCTAGGTTCAGACAGAAGACACATTATTATGCCCCTGATGTGGGTCCAGAAGTGAGTTACGATTTCACCTGTAGCAAGATCCATATATGAAAGTCACAATTCCATCTTTGTACTTTATTTACTTGTTAGACTCAGGACTTCAACAGCGGGCTTTGTAAATGTGGGATGTTGACAAATTTTTCTCTTACCTGCATGTGTAATCAAGAGTCAAACCTTAACTTTTGCTAGTCCATGTTATAAAACTCTGTGTACCAACCAAGGAGCTTATAGATTATGTGTTACTGTTGTAAGCTTCTGTGAACTTTGTACAAATTTGCAACTCATAACCTTACCTATTTTTCTAAGTGTAGCCATGAAAGGCAAAACATCTAATATTGGTGAAATTTCAATTTCAGTTCGATCATAATGCATCTGAAATGAAGCAATGGAAATTTCATACCATTTGTAGAAAAAAAAAGTTTTGCAGAAAGGTAGCATACTTAGGTGCTGTGCCAAGCAATATGTCACAATGCCCTCTCAATGCAGGGTCTAGAAATTGGGGTTATGATAACTGGGTGCTGGACTCAGCAATAAGACACAAACCCAAATGTAGAAAATATAGGAAAAAGAAATGCATACTAATGATGAGAACAAGATTACCTACAGAATAGGCCCATGGTATGTAAAAAATGCTTGGTTATTCTGGAACAGGCAAAAGAGTTACATCATCAGGGTGGGGGTCCCAGCAGTATGCCACAATTGTCTCTTTATGCTGGACCTAGTAAGAAAAGAAACGTCATCTTCATGCTGGGACCAGCGATACATCAAAGCTCCTTTTCATGGGCATAGTTCAGGAAAAAAGGAGTCATCTTACCTAAGTATTGGGCTGAGCAATATGTCACATCACCCCATTCTAAAGGCTCTTGCAGAAAAAAAGATTCACATCACTTAAGACACAGGCTCAGATATATGGCCCAATGTCCCAAGTAGGCAGGACTCATGCAGAAGAGAAGAGTCATATCACCTAGGTGCTTACTAGGTATGTGACACAATCTAACATGTGAGGTGAAGCCAGGGAGAAGAGTCACATCACCTTGATGCTGGGTCCTAAGATATGTCACAAGACTTCCTTAAGACAGGACACAGGCAACAGAGTTACAAAAAATAAGTACAAAAAATATCACAATGCTCAATGTGGGCAGGGCACAAGCAGGGAGTCACATCACCTAGGGGATTGGCCCAGAGATACGTCACACTGTCCTCCTTGAGTCATGGCCCTGGTGAAAGAGTACCATCACCCATGTGCGCAGCCTAGAAATATGTCCACTATACAGGTAAGCAGGACCCAAGCAGGAGAGCAACATCATCTAGCCGATAGGCCCACAGATTTGTTACAATGCCTTCTTTAGGACATGGCCTTAGCAAGAAAGTACCATCACCTCTGTGCATTATGTTGTTATCCAGGTAAGCAGTACCCAAGCAGGAGCACAACATCACCTAGGTGATAGGCCAAGAGATTTGTCACAATGCCCTCTTTAGGACATGGTACTAGCAAAAAAGTCCTGTCACCTCTGTGCCTGGCTAAGCCCTATGTCACTATCACCCACTCAGACAAAAATGTAACATGACCTGGGTGCGGGATCTAGTGATATGTCATGATTCTTAATGACAGCTGGGTCGAGGCAGGAGCTTCACATCACCTAAAGGTTGGCCCAGGTTGATATCACAATAACATATGTGGACTGGAACAAATCTGGAGAATAAAATCACACAGGGGCTTGGTGAAGATTTATATCACTCACACTGGCAGAAAATTCTGAGAATGAGATTTATAATACCACACATGTCTTGTTTTCATGATTGGCAGTTGGCGTCATATATGTGAGATGGTGACAGTACTTGCTGTCAGCTGAGTGCACACATAAGACTCACAGTTTAACCTTTCTCTTGGGTTCCGTTATAAAACTCTCTGTATGGGCCAAGGCCTTTATAAAACATCTGAGGCTGTTATAATCTTCCTTGTCTTCTTTTTTAGGAGAAAGTGATTTAATCACTCATGTTTCTGAAGCAAGTTATGAGACTCAGAAGTAACCCTATTTATCAGGTCCACATATGAGAGTCATTATCATGCCTGTAAGTTGTGCCTAGGTATATGTAACAATTTACTTTGTGGATTATGAAATATGCATGACAGCCAAGTACACTAAATGCTGAGCCAGAAATGTTCCAATATTCTCCTTGTAGGCATATTCCTGGCAGTAGAGTTGCATAAACTGGGGGTTACAACCAGATATATGGCACAATGCCCCTTGTGGGCAGTGTCCAGACAGAAGAAGAGATTCATATCACCTAAATTCTAGGCCCAGAGATATGTCACAATGTCTCATGTTGAAGGGACCAGGAAATAGATTCGTACAATTTGGATGGCATGATTAGAAATGCTATAATCCTCAGTGGAAGGAGCGTTCAGACAGCAGAGGAGAGTAAGAAAACTAGATGATGGGTCCAAAACCATGCGACAATCCTTCCTGAGGATATTCTTAAGACAGGAGAGTCAAATTGCCAAGGTGCTCAGCTGAGCAATGTGTCCAAATCTCATTTGTGGGCAACATTTAGGCAAGATGATTAAGTCACTCAAGAGATGGGAAATAGAATATGTCACAATAACACTGGTGGAAAGTTTCAGGAATGGGAGTCACCATCTTGGATGTGACCTGGCTTCAGGTTTAAGAGTCATGATTAGTCCTCTCATTTGCTCTCAAGTATATGTCATGATATCATCTATAGACAGAGGGCAAGCCGAAATGTCGCATCACTTGTGAGGGTGCTGGTCCAGTGAGATGTCACAATCTTTCTTATGGCCAGGACCCTGGAAGAAGAGGCACATCCCCTGGAAGCTGGTTTTAGTGATATATCGAAATTTCTTCTGTCGGGCCGGGCTTAAGAAGGTGAGGAGAATCACTTTACCTGTATCTAGGCAGTTGGCCTAGATATATGTCACAATGGCCACTAGGTGCAAAACCAAAGTATGAAAATGACCTCACCTTGGAGGAGGTGGGTTTATCAATATGTCACAATCTCCCCTGTGGTCAGGGTGAGGTAGGAGAGTAGAAACATCACCTAGGTGCTAAGCCAAGTGATACATTACAAAGCTTTTTGTTTTTAGAACCCAGAATGGAGTGTCATGATTTCTGGGTATAGTATCCAGTTATGTGTCACAATGCACCATAATTACAGGGGAAAGGCTGTAGAAGTGAGTCACATCACTTACGTGATGGACCTAGATAAAAGCCACAATGCTTTATATAGGCCGGAATCAAGCAAATAATACACATCTCCTGGGTGCTCGTCCCAGTGATACATAAAATTGCCATTTGTAGGCAGGCCCAGTCACCTTTGCTTAGGTTTTTGGTCCACGTATGTCACAATTTCATCTTGGGTTATGGCCTGAAAAGGAGAGTCAAATTACTCAGGAGCTGGGCTAACTTTTAAGTCCTAATCACACACCAGAAGTAAGTTTCACAGTCCCACACAAGTCCTGGCTTTATTTACATAAGTAAACACCTCCTGTGAGTTGGGTCGAAGCAGAGGAGACACAATCTAAACAATGGGCATAATCCATGTAGAAGATGGCCATCCCACTTGATGGCTGTGTTCCAGGGGGAGAGTCCCAGCCTCACAGGTGTGCTGAACCATGCATCCCCAAACCACCTGTGAGTCAGACCCACATATGAGACGAACAATTTCAATCTTTTACTGCTCTTTTGGTGAGATTTAGTACTTTATTTGCAGGTTCTGTTCTTGTGAGAGAATGACAGTCGTGTCAGTTGGGTGTGGATCCAATAATCACAATAGCATTGGGTTGCTGTTCCCTGTTGTAACACTCATCATACTACTCACATTTTATACGATATGCTGGAGTGTCATAATACTGTGTGAACTTTATACCACTATGAGAACCATTACTTTGCTTATGGCCATAAGAATGGCTCTGAGAATCAAAATATCTCTCCTTTTTGGGTCCGGGTATGATAGTTATATTATTGCATGGTATCTGAAGCTGGGTATATGACAAAATTTTACCTGTGGGCAGAAAGACGGCAGGAGAGTCTCATCACCTGGATGGTGAGCTCAGGATACATTATAATCTTAGAGAAACAGAGAAGACTCACATCATCTAGGTGCTGGGCTCAGCAATATGTAATAATCCCCTGTTTTGGCAGACTCCAGAATAAAGAGGAGAGTTGCATTACCCAGTTTTTGCAGTCAGCGTTATGTCACAATTCTTTTAGTGGGCAGGACCTAGGAAGGAGAGAAGAGTCACATTTCCTAGATGATATCCCCAATGATGTCACAATGTTCTTTGGTGAAAGAGCACAAGCAAAATAGACAAGTCACCCAAGAAATAGGCTCAGATATATGTGATAATATCCCTACTTGGCAGGATCAAGTAGTAAAGAGTCACATTATTATGATTCTGACCCAACGATACATCACAACGCACACATGGGAAACAATTAAAGCAGTTTTTACTGCTGGGTACTAGGCTTAGTGATATGACAATATCTCCTCATCTTTTAGGGTGACACCTTTAACTGCTAACTCCTATGTATGTAAGTCACATTGTCACATGTGTGCTGGGCCATTGTATGACATCCTCTAGAACAGCTGGGAATTTTATGCAACATGCATGAGACTCACAAACTACTCTGAGGTGCACATGCTCATTTTGACTCTGAATATTATATGTTGCCTTAAACTCAGATATGACAGTCAACATCTCCCATTTATGTTTAGTTCAGGAATGAGACTTATTTTTATGCCTGTGAGCTGGGTCTAAAAATGAGTGACGGTTGCACCTGTGGCAAAATCCACAAAAGAGAGTCACAATTCCATCTCTGTACTGTTTTACTTGTTAGACTCAGTATCACAGCAATGGGCTTTCTAAATGAGGGGTGGTGACAAGTTTTACTTTCAATTGTGTGTGTAATTGAGAATCACAATCTTAACTTTTTGCTGGGCCTTTTTAGGAAACTCTCCGTACCACTCAAGGAGTTTATACAATATTAATTATTGTTCTGTGAGCTTTGTACAAATATGCAACCCAGGATTTTACCTATTGCCCTAAGCCTTGGAATGAGAGGCAAAATATCTTCTAATTGCTTAATCACAATGTAAGTTTGACCATCATACCTGTAAACTGAAACAAGGTATATTTTATAATCCCATTAGTGGGCAAAAAATTACAAAAAAGAGTAACATCACTTAGGTGCTGTAGCACACAGCATGTCACAGTGCCATCTCTAGGCAGAATACAGAAAGTGGGGTCACATTATCTGGATGTTGGACCTAGCAACATGACACAATTTTACTTGTAAAAAAAATAATAAACTCAACCGACGGATGAAAGCCAAAACACTTACACATTTGGCTGAAGATATGTCAAAATACTCTCTGTGGCTCTGGCGCCGGCAGGACTGAAGCATCATTAGAGTGCCGGACCTACCATTATGCAATCACTCCCTCATTATTCAGGACTGTAGCAGAAGAGTAACATCCATTGTGAGTGCAGTAGGTGAAACTTTCCCTTGGTGGGCATGATTCAGAAAAAAGGAAATAGTCACATAACCTAAATCCTGGTCTCAGAAATACATCACAATTTCAGCATTTTAAAGGCTGAGGCAGGGGAAGAGAGTCATGTCACTTAGGTCATGGGCTTAGGAACATGTCCCAATGTCCCCAGTAGGCAGAACTCAGGCAGAAGAGGAGAGCAGTGTCTCATCGGTGCTTCTTTAGGTATATGTCTCAATCTAACACATGGGCAGAAACCAGGCAGAAGAGCCATATAACCTGGGTGCTGGGTCCTAAGGTATGCTGCAAGTCCCCATTTGTTCAAAACCAAGGTGAAAGGGTTACATCACCTTGGGGCAGGTTTCACTTTCATGTCACAATGCTCTATGTGTGTGAGGCCAAAGCATTCAGTCCCATCAACTAGTTTATTAGCCCAAGAGATAGGTCACAAAGTCCTCTGTGAAGCATAGTCTTGGCAAAGGAGTATCATCACCTGTGTGTCTGGCCTAGAAATATGTCATTTTCCAGGTTGTCAGGGCCCAAGCAGGAGAGCCGCTTAACCTAGGTGACAGGTGCAGAGGTATGTCACAATGCCCTACTTTGGGCATGGCTCTGGCAGAAAGTACCCACAGCTGTACGCCTGGCTTCACAATATGTCACCATCCTTCCTTTATGCAGGGCCCATTCCAGAGATTAGAGTTTCATCACCTATGAGGTGCACACACAAATATGTTCACAATAATTTCAGTTGGCACGGCAGAGACAAGAAGGTGAACATCAACTGGATGCTAGATCTAGTGATATGTGCAATACTTACTGAGAGAAGGGCCCAGGCAGGAGAGTCACATATCCTCGAGGTTGGCCTAGGTAGATAGCACAATCCCGTATATGGGCTGGAACAGGCCTGGAGGGTCAAATTACACTGGTGCTTGGCAAAGATTTATATCACAATCACACTGTCAGAAAATTCAAAAGATGTGATTTACAAAACCATGCATGTCCTGCTTCCATGTGTGACAGTTGCCTTCATCCATGAGAGATGATGACAGTCCTTACTGACAGGTGGATGTGCATACAAGATGCACAATGTCATCTGAGTTGAACCCTGCTTTGACTCTTTCTGTATAAACCAAAGGCTCTGTAAAATATGTGTGAGTGTTGTAATCTTTTGTGATGTTTGTACAAGAAAGTGATTCAGGACATCATGCATGTCCCTAAACTGAATTTTAAGAGTAAAAATATCCTCTATTGGATGAGTTCACATATAAGAGTCATTATTATTCCTGCTAGCCCTCCCTAGGTATTTGTTACAATTTGCTCTGTGGTTATGAATCAGGCCTAACAGCCACATCACCTAAATGCTGGCCCAGAAATATTCCAGTATTCTTTTTGCAGGAAGAGTCCTGTCCAAAATATCACATAACTTGTGTGCTAAATCCAACTCTGTTACACAATGTTCATTTTGGGCTGTGTCTAGGCAGGAGAGGAAAGTCATCTGACCTAAAAGCTGGGCTCAAGCATGTGTCAAAATGCCTCTCAACAGGAGAGTTTCTCCAAAAAAGAAAGTCATGTCATTTGAATTCAGTGTTGAGAAAAGCTACAGTTACTATAGGAAGCAGGGTACAGGTCAAAGAGGAGAGTCATATACCCTAAATAATGGGTCCAGAAATATGTGGCTATTTTGCCTGAGGACACTTTTTAGATAGCACAGTCAAATCACCAAGGTGCTTGGTGCAGATATTTGTCAAACTTTCTTTTGTAGGCTATATCTAGGCAGAATTATTAAATCACTCAGGAACTGAACTACAATATATGTCACAATTACACTTGTGGAAAGGCTTAGGTATAAGACTCAACTGTGGGCTTTGTAAATGTGGGATGGTGGCAACTTTTAATTCCACCTGGGTGTGTAATCGAGAGTCCCAATTTGAACTTTTTGCTGGCCCCTGCTATGAAAATTTCTACCACAAAAGAGTTTATAAAATGTAAGTTAGTTGTGTAAGTTTCTGTGATCTTGGTACAGATATGCAACACAGGACCCTATCTATTGCCCCAAGCCTAACAATGAAAGGCAAATGTTTTCTATTGGCTGAATCCAAATATAAGTTTGATCATCATGGCTGTGAACTTAAACTGGGTATATGTTATAATCACATATGTGGGCAAAACACTGTGCAGAAGTGTAACATCACTTGGATGCTGTGCCCGGCAATATGTCACAATGTCTTCTGTATGCAGGGTGTAGGAAATTGGGTCACATTAACTGGGTGCTGGACCCAGAAATATGACACAATTTCATATGTGTAAAAAACCCAGCCCAGTTATGAGAGCCAAAACACCTACATAATGGGCCAAATATATGCCAAAATACATTCGGTATCAGCAGCACAGGCAGGAGTATCACATCTTAAGGGTGCTGGGCCCAGCAATATGCAATATGCCATAATTATCTCTTTATGCAGATCCCATGCAGAAGAGTAACATGATCTGCATGCTGGGCAGTAATATGTGTCAAATTTCTTTTTTCTAGGCAGGGTTAAGGAGAAATAGGAGAGTCACATATCCTGAATCCTGGGCTCAGTGATGTGACAAAATCCTCCTATTATGAAGGGCCAGGAAGAAAAAGAGAGTCACATCACTTAGGTCATGGGCTCAGAGATATGTCCTAATATTCCAACCAGGCAGAGCTCAGGCAGATGAGGACAGCCATATCACCTATGTGCTTCCATCAAAATATGTCACAATTTAACATGTGGACAGAAACTATGCAGAAGAGCCACATCACTTGGGTGCTGGGTCCTGTGATATGTCAAAAATTGCTCTTAACACAGCACCTAGCCAAGAGAGAGACATCATACCAGGTGAAGGTTCTCTGCTTATGATGTAATGCTTCACCTGGTTAGGACCCAGGGAGAGAGTCACTTCATTTAGGTGACAGGCCCAGAGATATGTCATAAGGTGCTGTGTGAAGCATAGCCCTGGAAAAGGGTACCATCGCCTGTGTGCCTGGCCTAGAAGAGTGTCACTTTCAAGGTTGGAAGGACCCTAGCAGGAGAGCCACATAATGTAGGCGATAGACCCAGAGATATGTCACATTGCCCTCCTCCAGGCATCCACAGGATAAGGAGGACCCTTGCCTGTGCACCAGTCCTTGCATTATGTCACTATCATTCTGTTGTGCAGTGCCCATTCCAGAGAGGAGACTCACATCAACTATGAGGTAAACACAGAAATATGTCACAAAAATTTTTGTGGGTAGTGTGCAAGTAAGGATGTAACATTACCTGGGAGCTAGATCCAGTGATATGTCACAATCTTTACTGAGAGATAGAACAAGGCAGGAAAGTCATGTCACCTTGAGGTTGGCTTAGGTAGATTTCATAACCCCACCTATGAGCTGGAACAAGTCCAGAGCATCAAATTACACAAGTGCTTGGTGAAAATTTATATCATACTTACACTGTCAGAAAATTCCAAAGATGAGATTTACCATCTTACCATACATGCCAGGTTTCATGTGTGACAGTTACCTTTATGCATGTGAGATAATGAGTTCTTACTTTCAGCTTTAACTGGGTGTGCAAACAAGACTCACGATTTCATCTGTGTGCTGAGCCCTGCTTTGACTTTGTGTGTATAACCCAAAGACTTTGTAAAATATGTATGAGTGCTGTAATATTTTGTGACCTTTGTACAAGAAGGAGATCCAGGACATCACGCATGTCCCTAAAGTGAGTTACAAGATGCAAAATATCCTCTATTGTCTGAGTCTACATATGAGAGTCATTATCATGGCTGTGAGCCATGCATAGGTATATGTTACAATTCACTCTGTGGTTAAGAAGGAGGCCTAACAGCCCTATCACATAAATGCTGGGTCAGAAATATTCCAATATTCTTTTTGTAGTCAGGGCCATCTAAGAAATGTCACATAACTTATGTGCTATGTCCAGCTCTGTGGCTCCATATCCCTTGTGGACAGTGTCTAGGCAGGAGAGGAGAGAAATATCACATAAATGATGGGCCCAAAATTTTGTCAAAATGCTTCCTGTTGACAGGTCCCATGCAAGAGTGTCATATCATTTGGATGCAGGGATTATAAATACTACAATCACTAAAAGAAGCAGGGTACAGGCAGGAGAGAAGAGTCATGTAACCTAGATGAAGGATACAGAAGTATGTTACAATATCCCCTGAGGACATTTTAATATACGTCAGTCAGATCACCAAGGTGCTTGACCGATGTATCTGTCAAAATCTCATTTGCTATGCCTAGGCAGAATTATTAAATCACTCAGGAGTTGAGCAAAGGTATTTGTCACAATTACACTTGTGAAAAGGCTTAAGTCTAAGAGTCACCATCCTGCACAACTCGTAGGCTCCAGTCATATGAGTTGTTACTAGGCTTTTGTTCTGGTCTCTGGTATATGGCAGAATATCACCTGTGGCCAGAGAGAACACAAGAAAGCCCCATCACCTATGTGGGTCTGGGCCACTGAGACATCACAATTCACCTTGTGGGCAGGAACATGGTGGAAGAGTCACATCACCTGGATTTCAGTGACATATCAAAACCCCCTCTCTGGGCAGCACTTTGGCAAGACAGGAGGCTCACTTCACCGAGGCAATTGGCCTAGATGTATGTCACAATGTCTGTCCTGTGCAGTAACCAAATCGTAGAGTGGCCTCACATAGGTGTTGGTCCCAGGAAATATGTCACAATCTCCCTGAGGTCTGAGCCAAGGCAAAAGTGAAGAAACATCACCTAGGTACTGAGCCAAGTGATGTGTTCAATGCTTCCTGTTGGCAGAACCCAAAAAGAAAAATCACATCACCTGAATGCAGTACCCAGTTCTTAGTCACAATGCCCTGTAAGTGTGTGGCCAAGGAAGTAGAAGGGAGTCACATCACTTATATGATGGACCTAGATATATAACAAAATTCCTTTTGTAGAAAGTTTTCAGGCAGATAACTCACATCATCTGGTTGATGGTCCCAGTGACATATGTAAAATTTCCGTTTGAAGGCAGAGCCGCGATGGATGTTATCTATTGCTTAGGTGCTTGCTCCACATATGGCACAATTACTTCTGTGATCTGGGCCCAGAAAATGACTCAAATTATTCATTTGCTGGACAAAGTGACTTGTCCCAATCACACTCTCATATATGTTTGGAAATAAGTTTCACATCCCACACAAGTCCTGGTTTTGTGTATGTGAGTCAATTCTTTCTATAAGTTGGGTCAAAATGGAGGAGTCAAAATCTCAACAATGGACAAGATTCATGTATAAGAGCCACAATCCCCCTTGAACATTGTGGTCCAGGAGGGGAGTCATGGCACCACAGGTGTGCTGAATCCTGGTTCAAATGTTAACCACCTGTGGATCAGGTCCCTGTATGTGCGTAATTATTTCAAACATACACTGCTTTTAATGTGTGAGATTTAGTACCTCATTCCTAGACCCTGCTAATATGTGAGAATTACAATCATTTCAGCTAAAAGAGTCACATTCTTACCTGGTTGCTGGTCTCTGTTATGACACTCTTTGCACCATTAATGCTTTATATGATATACCTGATTATTATAATCCTTCATGACTTTTATACAAGTGAAAAACACAGGGCTTTACCCATGGCCATGAGACTGGCTATGAGAGTCAAAATATTCCTACTGGCTCGGTCCAGGTATGAGAGTTATTTTTGTCCATGCGTGCTTAATCCAGGTATAGGTCAAAATTTCACCTGTAAGCAGGGACAAGGAAAGGGAGTCAACTCAGCTTGACACTGAACCAGTGATACAGCATAATCTCATTTGTATGCTGGACCTAGTCAGAAGAGTCACTTCACCTGGTTACAGTTTCAAATAATATGCCACGAAGCCCACCATAGAAAGGGAAGAAAAGAGAGGAGAGTCACTCCACCTATGCATGTGCTGGACTCTGCAACATGTAATAACCCTCTCTCTTGGTAGAGTCTAGAATGTGAAGGAGAGTCACATCATGTAGGTTTTTCAATCAGCGGTATGTCACAATTTGTTTGCTGAGCAAGGTTCAGGCAGGAGATGAGAGTCACACTACCTAGATGTTAAGCCAAACAATATTTCACAATGTCTTCTGGGTGCAGGACACTGTCAGAAGAGACCAATCATCTAGCTTATAGACCCATAGATATGTGATAGTATCCCCTTTTGGCAGGGTCCAGACAGAAGAGTCCCATTATTATGATTCTAACACAGTGATATGTCACAATCCACCCAAGGAAAGGAATTTAAGCCAAATAGTCTCAACACCTAAGCACTAGGCCTATTAATAGGCCAAATCCTCTTGTCTTTGAGAGTGACACTATAAACTCTGAGCTGTTTGTGTATATGAGAGTAACAATTTCACTAATATCCTGGGCTGTTGCATGAATGTTCTTAACAGTGGCCTTTGGACATGTAGAATGATGACAACACTTGCTTTTACCTGGGTGTGTAATCAAGAATCTCAAACTGAACTCTTCACTGGTCCCTATCAGCAAACTCTCTATACCACCAAAGAAGTTCATACATGATGAGTTAGCATTGTAAAGCTCTGTGAGCTTGGTACAAATATGCAACTCAGATTTTATGTATTGCCTGAAGCCTAGCAATGAAAGGTAAAATATCTCCTATTGGCTGAATCTCAATATAAATTTGACCATCATGCCTGTGAACTGAAGTCATAGTCCCATTTGTGGGCAGAAAAAGAAGGCCAGAGGGTAACATCACTTAAGTGCTGTGCCAAGCAACATGCCACAATGCCCTCTCTAGGTAGTGTATAGGAATTAGAGTCATGTTAACTGAGTTCTGGACCCAGCAATGTGAAGCAATCCATTATGTGGAAAAAAACCAAAAAACAAAACAAATAAACAAAAAGAACCAGCAAAAAGATGAGGGCCAAAACACCTACATAATGGGCCCAGGATCTGTGAAAATACCTTCTCTGGCTCCAGCAAAGTCATGAGTTTTATATTTTCAGGGTACTGGGCCCAGCAGTGTGTTAAAATATTCTCTACATACAGGACCCATGTAAAAGTGTAACATTATCTGGGTGCTGGGCCCTGCAATAGGCCAAAATTTCTGTTTGTGGGCATGATTTGAGAAAAAAAAAAGAAGTGTATCAAATAACCTGATTGCTAGGCTGAACAATATTTCACAATCTCTCCATTGTAAAGACCCAGCAGAAAAAGAGAGTCACTTCCCTCAGTTCATGGGCTCAGAGATATAGCCCAGTGTCCCCAGTAAACAGGGCCCAGGCAGAAAGGGAGAGTCATATCACCTAAATGCTGCCCTAGTTATATGCCAAAATCTTACCTATGGGCAGAAACCAGACTGAAAAGCCACATCACCTGGGTGCAACTGCAAGTAATATGTCACCATCCACAGTGTAGACAGGTTTCTTATAAAAATAGATAATGACACCACGTGGGTGCTCTGCTCACCAATATGTAATAATTTCCTCTCCTGACAGAGTCCAGGAAAAAAAGGGGACTTCCATCACCTAGGCTTTGCACTTGATGGTATATAACAGTTTTTTCAGTGAGGAGGATCCAGGCAGGAGGGATGAGTCAAATTACCTAGACTCTAAATCTAGCAATATGTCACAGTGTCTCCCCTGGGCAAGGTACTGGCAGGAGGGACATATTACATAGCCAATAGGCCTGAAGATACGGGAAAATATCCTCTGTTTGCAGGGCCCTGGAAGAAGAGTCACATTATTTTGATTCTGACCCAGTGATATGTAACAACGCCCTAATGGAATGAAATTTAAACTAAAGGTTCTCAACACCAGGTACTAGTGCAAGAAATATGACAAAATCTCCTCATCTTTAAGGGTGACACCATTAAATGTTAGCTATCTGTGTATAAGAGAGTCACAATCTCATGTGTGTGCTTGCCATTGTATGACACTCTCTATAATACCTGAAAATATTATACAATATACATGAGAGTTGCAATCCTCTCTGAGGCCTACAGTCATTTACAGAATTATGATTATACATACTGCCCTAAACCCAGGTATGACAGTCAGCATCTCTCCTATAGGCTGGTGTTAAGGAAGAGATCATTATCATGACTGAGAGCTGGCTCCAAAAATGAGTCACCATCCCACCTGTGACCATATTTATTTATGAAAGTCACAATTCCATCTTTGTTGTGTATTCACTTGTTAGACTCAGGATCTGAACAATGGGCTTTGTAAATGTAGGATGGTAAAAAACTTACTTTCACCTGAGTGTGTAGTCAAGAATCATAATCTTAACTGTTTGCCGAGCACTGTTAAGAAACACTTTGTATCACCCAGGAAGTTTTTATTACATGAGTTAGTGTTGTAAACTACTGTGAGCTTTGTAGAAACATGCAATGAATAACCTGACTCTGACCTAAACCCAGTGGTGAAAGGAAAAATATCTCCTGTTGGCTGAATCCCAACATAAGGTTGATCATCATACCTTTGGACTGAAGCAAGGTATTTGTCATAATCCCATTTGTTAGCAACCTATGCAGAATGTTAACATCACTTAGGTTCTTTGTCAAGCAATATGTCATGATGCCCTCTGTAAGCAGCGCCTAGGAAAGAGGGCCACATTAACTGCAGGCTGGAGCCAGCAATATAATGCAACCACACATGGAAGAAACTCAGCAAAGTGGTAAGAGCTAAAACACCTAGAAAATGGGCCAAAGATATGTCAAAATACCTTCTGTGGTCCCGGCACAAGCAGGAGAGTCACATCATTAGGGTTCTAGGCCAAGAAATATGCCACAATTTCCTCTTTATGCACAACCTAGGCAGAAGAGCAACTTCATCTGGGTACTAGGCCCTGAAATACGGCAAAAGATCTGTTCATGGGCATTGTTCAGTTACAAGACGAGAGTCACATTACCTAAGTTCTGAGCTCATCAATATGTCATAATCTTACCATTGTAAAGCCCTAGACAAAAATAGAGTCACATCACTTAGGTCACAGGCTTAGAAATATGGCCCAATATCACCAGTAGGCTGGGTTCAGACAGAAGAAGAGCCATATTACCTAGATGCTTCTTTAGCTATATGTCACAATTTAATATGTGGGCAAAAACCAGGTTGAAGTGCCACATCGTGTGGTCCTCTGTACTGAGATATTCACAAGTCCCCCTAAAAAAGGACCCAGGCAAGAGGGTTACATCAACTAAGTGCAGATTCCATGCTTATATCTCAATACTTCATGTGGGCAGGACCAAGCAGGAAGTCACATCACCTTGGTGATAGGCCCAGAGATAGATGACAAAGCATTTTTGAAAGCATGGCCCTGGCAGAAGAGTTCCATCACCTTTGTGCCTGGCCTAGCAGTATGTCACTATTCAACTGGGCAAGTTTCAAGCAGAAGAGCCATATCACCTACATGATAGGTCCTGTGATATGTCAAATGCCATTTTTTGGGCATAGCCCTGACAAAAGAGCATTATCACTTGTGTGCCTGGCCTAGAAATGTGTCACTAATTTTCCCTGTGTTCAGGGCCCTTTCCAGAGAGGAGAGTGACATCTTCTAACTGATGGACACTGTAATATGTCACAATGATGTCTGCGAGCATGGCACAAGCAAGAATGTAATGTCACCTGTGTGCTGGATCCAATGATGTTATAATTCTGAGAGGAGGGCCCAGGCAAAAGAGTCACATCACTTCAAGGCTGGCTTAGGTAGATATCAAAATCCCATAGGTAGGCTGGAACCAGTCTGAAGGGTGAACTCACACAGGTGCTTGGCAAAGATTTATATCACAGTCATGATGGAATAAAATTCTAGGGCTTAGATTTACAATATCACACATGTTCTACTTTTATGTAGGACAGTTGCCTTCATCATCTGTAATGGTGAAAACCATTACTGTCAGCTGAATGTGCATATGAGAATCCCAATTTTCTCCATGTGCTAGGCCCTGTTATGATTCTCTCTATACAACAAAAGGATGCTATAAAATACGTGTGATTGTTGTAATCTTTTGTGACCTTTTTACCAGAAGGAGATCCTGGATATCACTTATCTCCCTAAGCCTAGTTATAAGAGTCAAAATATTTCCTATTGACTGGGTTCACATATGGGAGTCCTTTTATCATGCATTTTACATCTATCGTGCATTTTAGATGTGTCTACATATATGGCACCATCTCATCTGTGGTAGTTAAACAGGCAGAAAACCACATCACCTATATCCTAAGCCAGAAATACTCCAATTTTTTTTGTAGAGAGGGCCCTAACAGAAATGTCACAAAACTTGGGTGCTAAGCTCAGCTCTATGGCATAATGCCCTTTGTGGAGTGTGTCCAGGCAGTAGAGGAGAGTCATATCTCCTAAATGATGGGCCCAGAGAGATATCACAAAGCCTCCCCTTTAAAAAGCCCAGACAAGAGACTCATGTCATTTGGGTGCAGTGCTTAGAAATGCTACTCTTCACTGGAAGCAGGGTTCATGCAGAAGAGGAGAGTCATGTAACCTAGACAGCGGCTGCAGAGATATGTTATGATCACTTCTGAGAACCTGTTAGGACACGAGAGTAAAATCACAAAGGTTCTTGGCAAAGGTATAGGTCCAAATGTCATCTGTGGGCTATAACAATGCAGGATTATTAAATCACTCAGGAGCTGGGCAAAGGCATATGTCACAATAGTACCTGTGAAAAGGGGCAGGGATGAGAGTAATGATCCGGCACATGTCCTGGCCATGGGGAAAAGCATCATCATTAGGCTCTTTATCTGGTCTCAGGTAAATGGAACAATATACCTGTGGGCAGAGAGAAAAAGGAAAGTTCGATCACCTTAGTAGATGCTGGTCCAGTGAAACTTCTCAATTGTCCTTGTGGCTAGGACTCTGATAGAAGAGTCACATCATCTGGATGCTGTTTTCAGTGATATATAAAATGCCCCCTGTGAGCAGAACTTAGGCAGGAGAGAAGACAAACTCCACTTAGGCAATTGGCCTGAATATACATCACAATGGCCCCTATATGTAGGATCAAGGCAGGGGAGTAACCTTACTTTGGTGCTAGGTTCAGCAATATGTTACAGTCTCTCTGGCAGTCAGGGCACAGGCAAGAGGAAAGAAACATCACCTAGTTGCTGAGGCAAGTAATATGTTACAAAGCTTCCTATTGGCAGAAACTTCATCCCCCAAAAAAGTCACATCACCTGGGCGTGGTACCTAGTTATGTGTCACAATCCACCAGAAGTGCAGGGCCAAGACAGTAGAAGGAAGTCATATCACTTAAGTAATCAACTTAAATAAAAACCACAGTGCTCTCTGTAGGCAGGCTTCAGGCCAAGATTTCACATCAGCCAAGTGCTGGTCTCAGTGATATGTAAAAGTACCCTATATTTCATTACCAAAAAAGATGTTACATATTGCTTAGTTCCTTGGTGCACGTAAGTCACAATTTCAACTGTGTTCTGGGCCTGGAAAGGGGAGTCAAAACACTCAGATTCTGTGCAAAGTTATACTTCTCAATTACACACTCAAAAATGTTCAGAAATAAGTTTCACAGTCCCACACAAGTCCTGGCTTTGGGTATGAGAGTCAACACCTCCTATAAGTTGGGTTGAAGTACAGGTGTCACAATCTCAAAAATAGGAAAGATCCATATGTAAGAGCCTCAATCCCACTTGAAGATTGTGTTCCAGTAGGAAAGTCAAAGTACCACAGGTTGGCTAAATCATAGTTCAAACATCACCAAACCACCTATGGATCAGATTCATGTATGAGAGTAACAATTTCAAGCTTCAACTGCTTATGTGTGTGAGATTTACTATCTCATTTGTAGGCTCTGTACATGTGTGAAAATGAAAATCGTGTCAGTTGTGTATGCATCCAAGAGTCACAATAGAACCTGGTTGCCGGTACCTGTTATGAAGCTCTTGCCTGAATAGTATAATTTCCTGTGAATTATTACAGGTGGGAGATCTAGGACATTACTCATGGCCTTAAGACTGCCTGTGAAAGTCAAATATCTCCCACTGGCTAGGTCTAGGTATGAAAGTTATTATTGTGTATATGAGCTGAATCCAGGTATACATCGCAATTTCACCTTTGGACAGAGACAAGACAGAAGAGTTACATTATTTCGGTGCTGAGCAAGGGATACATTATAACTTCCTTTTCAGTCAGGACCCAGTCAGAACAGTCATATCACCTGGATACAGTCTCAGATAATATTATCATGACAACTAAACACTGGGTTGAAAAATAGAGGATTGCCACACCCCTAGGTGCTGGGCTCAGCAATATATTATTATTTCCTCATTAGCAGAGTACAAGACAAACTCATTGGCAGAGTCCAAGACAAAGAAGAGAGTCACATCACCTAGGTTTTGCACTCAGTGGTATGTCACAATTTCTTCAGTGGCCAGAATCCAGGCAGGAGTGGAGAGCCACATTACCTAGATACTATAGAGATATGTCCCAGTGTCCTCTGTGGCAGGGCACTGGCATGAGAGACACATCACCTAGCTGGTAGGTCCAGAGATATGTGATAATATCTCCTGTTGGCTGGGTCCAAGAAGAAGTCTCACATTATTAGGATTCTGACCCAAGGATAATTCACAATGCACCTATCGGCAAGAATTTAAGCCAAAATTCTCAACACTTGGTTACCAGGCCTAGTAATAAGACACACTCTCCTCATCTTTTAGGGTGACACCTTTAACTTTCAGCTAAGCTTGAATATTAGAGTCACAATCTCACATGTATGCTGGGCCAATGTATGACACTCTTTACATCCAAGGGCTTTATAAAACCTGCGTGAGGGTTGCAAAGCTCTCAGTGACCTTCATGCTCATATGGATTCAAAATTTTACATATTGCCCTCAATTCAGGTTTGATAGTTAGCATCTCATTTATAGGTAGGGTTAAAGGAGAAGAGCCATTATTATCCCACCTCCAGACAGATCCACATGTAAATTCACAGTTCCAAATTTGTGCCATATTCCACAGTCAGCATTGTGTACGTAGGATGGTGATAACATTTAATTTTACTTGGGTGTGTAACCAATAGTCCAAATCTGAACTTTTTACTGGGCCCTGTTATGAAAGTTTTTACCACCAATGAATTTATACAATATAAGTCGGTGTTGTAATCTTCTTTGGGCTTCATACAGATATGCAACCCAGGACTTACCTGTTGCCCTAAATCCAAGGATGAGAGGCATAATATATCCTATTTTCTGAATTCCAGTATAAACATGATCATCATGTATATGAACTGAATCGAGATACATGTCACAATCCCATTTGTATATAATAATAATAATAATAATAATAATAATAATAATAATAAACAGAAAGGTAACACCAGTTAGATGCTGTGCCAAGCAACATGACTCCGTGCCTTCTCTAAGCCGGGTATAGAAAATTGGGTCAAATTAACTGGGTGCTAGACACAGCAATATGACATCATTTAATGTGACAAAAAGCCAGAAAAGTTATGAGAGCCAAAATACATACATAACGGACCCAAGATATGTCAATATAACTTCAGTGTCTCCAGCACAGACAGGAGAGTCACATCATAATGGTGCTGGGCACAGCAATAGGAAATATGCCATAATTTCCTCTTTTTACAGAAACCAGGCAGAAAAGTAACAATATCTGGGTCTTGGGCCCTGTAATAGGTCAAAATTCCTTTTAAGGGGGACATGGTTTGGGAAATAGAAAAGAGTCATATATCCTGAGAGCTGAGCTCAGCAATGTGTCAAAATCATCCTATTGTGAGGCCCAGGCAGAAATAGAGAGTCACATCACTTAGGCCATGAGCTCAGAGATATGTCCCAATGTCCCCAGTAGGCAGAGCTCAGGCAGGTGAGGAGAATTATATCAACTAGGTGCTTTTGTAGGAATATGTCACAGTGTAATGTGTGCACAGAAACCAGACAGAAGAGCCACATCACTGGGGGCTGGGTCCTGACATATGTCACAACGCTAACTAAGGACAGCACCCAGGTAAAAGTGTTACATCACCTAGATGCATGTTCTCTGCTCATGCCACAATGCTCCATGTCTGTAGGGCCCAATTTGGGAGTCACCTCACCGAGGTGATAGGCACAGGGATATGTCATAATAACCTCTGGGAAGCATAGCTCTGTCAAAGAGTAACGTCACCTATGAGTCTGTCCTAGAAATATATCATTCTCTAGGTTGGCAGTGCCCAAGCAGAAAAGCCATATAACATAGGTGATAGGCCCAGAGATATGTCACAATGCCTTTTATGGGGACATATTTCTGGAAAAACAGTACCCTCACCTGTGTGCCTGGCCTTGCAATAAGTAACTATCCTTCCTTTGTCCAGGGCCCATTCCATAGAGGAGATTTACATAACCTATAGTTGGACACAGAAATATGTCATAATAATTATGATGGGCATGGCACACACAAAAATGTAACATCCCCTGCGTGTTAGATCAAGTGATATTTCACAATCCTTACTGAGAGAAGGGCCCAGGCACGAGAGTCACATCACCTCGAGATTGGCCTAGATAGATATCACAATCCCATAGATAGTCTGGAACAAGTCTGTAGAGTCAAATTACACAGGTGCTCGGCAAAGATCTATATCACAATCACATTGTCAGAAAATCCCACAGATGAGATTTATAATATGACACATGTCTTATCTTCATATGTGACAGCTGGTTTCATCCATGTGAGATGATGACAGCTTTACTGTCAGCTAGGTGTTCCTCCAAGACTCAAAATTTCTCCTGTGTGTTGAGCCCTGCTTTCACTCTGTCTGTATAACCCAGACTTTGTAAAATATGTGTGACTGTTGTAATCATTTGTGATGTATGCAGAAGGTGATCCAAGACATCACAAACATCTGTAAACTTATTTATAAGAGTCAAAATATCCTCTGTGGGCTGAGTCCACATATGAGAGTCACTATTATTTCTGTGAGCTGTGCCTAGGTATACATATATATATATACACATATATATATATCTGTTTTATATATATATACATATATATCTGTTTTATATATATATACATATATATCTGTTTTATGTATATATACACACATATATATCTGTTTTATATATATATCTGATATACATATATATCTGATATATATAGCTGATATATATATCTGATATATATATATCTGATATATATATATATATATATATTCTCTGTTTATACCACAATACTCCATGTCTGTGGGCCCAATTTAGGAGTCACTTCACTGAGGTGATAGGCACAGGGTTTTGTCATAATAACCTCTATGAAGCATAGCTCTGTCAAAGAGTAACATCACTTGTGAGTCTGTCTCAGACTTTATGTATATATATAAAACACTCTCTGTGGTTATAAAGCAGGCAGAACAGCCACATCACCTAAATTCTTGGCCAGAAGTATTCCAATATTCTCCTTGTAGGCAGGATCCTGTAGAAATGCCACATAACTTGTGTGCTAGATCCAGTTTGGTGCACAATGTCCTTTATTGGCAGCGTCCAAGCAGGAGAGGAGAGCTGCTATATCAGGTAAATGATGGAACACAAAATATATCATTATGCCTCCTCTTGACAGGGCCTAGGCAAGAGAGTCATATCATTTGGATGCAGTGTTTAGAAGTGATACAGTTACCAAAGAAAATCATGTACAGGCAGCAGAGAACAGTCATGTAACTTGTGTGATGGAGCAGAAATATGTTACAATCACTCCTGTGGATAGTATTAAGATAACACAGTCAAATCATGAAGATGTTTATACCAAGGATTTGTCAAAATCTCATTTTGATGCTATCCCTATGCAGAATTATTAAATCATTAAATAGCTGGGCAAAGGTATATGTCACAGTTACACTTGTATATAGCTTTAAGAATAAGAGTCACCGTCTGCACATGTCCTGGCTCCAGATGCATGTGTTGTTATTAGGCTTTTATTATGGTCTCTTGTATGAGGCACAACATTGGCAGTGGCCAGAGAGAAGACAAGGAAATCTCATCAGCTACATGGGTGTGGATTCAGTGAGAAGTCACAGTCTACTTTGTGGACAAGACCCTGGCAGAAGAGTCAAATCACCTGGATGCTGGTATCAGTGAAATATCAAAACCTCTTCTCTGGGCAGGATTTTTGCAAGAGAGGAGACTCACTTCACCTGGGCAATTGGCCTAGCTATTTTTCACAATGCTTCTTATGTGCATTACCAAGGCTGGAGAGTGACCTCACAAGGGTCCTGGGACCCAGAAATATGTCACAATCTCCCCGTGGTCAGGGCCTAGGAAAATGCAAAGAAACATCACCTACATTCTGAGCTAAGTGATACGTTACAATGGTCCTGTTGGCAGAACACAAAAAGGACAATGATCACCTGGACACAGTTTCCGCTTATGTGTCAAAAGGCACTGTAAGTGCTGGGCCAAGGCAGTAGAAGGAAGTCACATCAATTCATGGTGGATGTAGATATAAAACACGATTCTTCTTATAGGCAGGTTTTAGGCAGATAATTCACATCACCTGGGTGATGGTCCCAGTGATATATGAAAGTACCCTTTGCAGGCAAGGCCAAAGAAGGTATTATACATTTCTTTGGTGCTTGTTCAACATATGGCACTATTTAATCTGTGTGCTGGGCCTAGAAAAGAGATTCAGATTATTCATGTGCTGGACATGGTTACCTGTCCCAATCACACTCTCAGATATGTTTGGAAATAAGTTTCACATGCCACAAAACAGCTGGTTTCCTGTATGAGTCAACTCTTTCTATAAGGTAGATCTTAGTAGAGGAGTCACAGTCTCAACAATGGTCAAGATTCATGTGTAGGAGCCCCAATCCCACTTGAAGATTGTGTTCCAGTAGGGAAGACATAACACCACAGGTGTGCTGGATCGTGGTTCAAACTTTACCAAACCACCTGTGAATCAGATCTATGTATAAGAGTAATTATTTAAAATTTGACTGTTTTTTATGTGTGAGATTAATATCTCATTCCTAGGCCCTGTTCACTTGTGAGAATGACAATCATGTCAGCTAGGTGTGCATTTAAAAGTCCCATTCTCAGTTCATTTTTGGCCTCTCTTATGACAATCATTGTACAATTAAGGCTGTATATGATATACCTGAGTGTTATAATCCTTTGTGAACTTTATACAATTGAAAAACCCAGGACATAACCCATTGTCATGAGACTGGCTATGAGAGTCAATTATCTCTACTGGCTTGGTCCAGGTATGAGAATTATTATTCTGCATGCGTGCTTAACCCAGTTATATGTCAAAACTTGATCTGAGACCAGGGACAAGAAAGGAAAGTCACATTACCTGGGTGTTCAGCCATTTATACAGTATAGTATTATTTGAAGGCTGGGCATAGTCAGAAGTGTCAGCTTTATGCTGGTCCAGTGATACAATATAATCTTGGTGATGTGACAGCCTCAAAGATTATGTCACCAAGCACACTATTGACAGGAAAAAAAGAAAAACAGGAGTGTCACTCTACTCTACCTAAGTGCTGGGCTTTGCAAACTGTAATAATCTGCTGGCTTGGCAGAGTCTAGAGTATGAAGGAAAGCCACATCACATAGATTTTGCAATCAGCGGTATGTCACAACTTCCTTGGTGAGCTGGACCCAGGTAGGAGAGTAGAGTCACATGAACTAGATATTCAGTTAATACTTTCCAATGTCCTCTGGGGGCAGGGAACATGCAGGAGAGAAAATTCCCCTACTTATAGCTCCAGAGATATGTGATAATATCCCCGGTTGGCAGGGTCCAGACAGAAGAGTCACATTATAATGATATGAACCCAGTGATACGTCACAATGTACTCATGGGAAAGAATTTATGCCAAAACGTCTCAATAGCTGGGTACATGGCCTAGTGATGAACCAAATTTTGTTGCCTTTGAGGGTGACACCATTAACTGTGAACTGGCTGTGTATATGAACATAACAATTTCATGTGTTTCCTGGGCTTTGATTGACACTCTATGACATTTGAAGGCTTTATACAGCATGCATGGGAGTTGCAAACCACTCTGAGGCCTACATGCTTGTATGGATTCTTGATCTTACATATTACCCTAAACTCAGGTATAATAGTCAACATCTCTTCCGTAGTCTGGGTTCAAGGATGAGACACTTTATTATGCCTGTAAGCTGGATCCAGAAATGAGTCACCATCCCACCTATGGCCAGATCCACATATGAAGGTCACAATTCAGATTTTGTACTGTATTCACTTGTTAGACTCAAGACCTTAACAGTGAGGTTTGGACTTATGGAATAGTGACAATGTTTGCTTTTACTTGGTTGTGTAATCGAGAGTCCCAATCTGAATTTTTGCTAGTCCCTGTCATGAAACTCTCTGTACTGCACACGTTTATACATTATGAGGTAGTGTTGTAAAGGTCTTTGAATTTGGTAGAAATATGCAAACCACAACCTCACCTATTGCCTAGTTCTAGTGATAAAAGGCAAAATATCTCCTTTGGCTGATTCCCAGTGTAATTTGGACCATCATGCCTGTGAACTGAAGTAAGGTATATGTCATAGTCCCATTTGTGGGCCAAAACTAGGCAGGGGTGTAACATCACTGTGCTGTGCCAAGCATCATGTCACAATGCCATCTCTAGGCAGTGTATAGGAATTAAAGTCATATTAACTGGGTACTGGACCCAGCACCATGACACAATCCCATATGTAGAAAAAGAATGGGCAAAACATCAGAGCCAAGATACCTACAGAATTAGCTCAGTATATGCCAAAATGCCTTCTGTAGCTGCAGGAAAGCATGATAGTCACATTTTTAGTGTGCTATTATTATATATTATTGTATGCCATAATTCTCAGTGTATGCAAAATCCGGGCAAAAGAGTAACCTTATATGTGTGCTGAGCCCTGCAATAAGTCAAAATTTCTGTTTGTTTGTATGATTCAAGAGAAACGGGAGTCAATAAATCTGAGTGCTGGGCTCAGCAATATATCACAATGCCCCATTGAAAAGATAAGGCTGAAGAAGAGAGTTGCTTCACTTAGGTCTTTGGCTCAGAGTTAGATCCCACTCTCCCAGTAGGGCAGGGCATGGGCTGCTTTCCTAGTTGTATGTCACAATCTAACATGTGAGCAGAAATCAGGCTGAAGAGCCACATCACCTGGATAGAGCCTCAAGTAACATGTCACCATGCCCAACATAGACAGATTTGATGAAAAATACAAATAAAAAAAGAATCACAACACCTGGGTGCTGGGCTCAGCAATATGTAGTAATTCCCTGTCTTGGAAGAGTCCAGGACAAATAGGAGAGTCATGTCACCTAGGTTTTGCACTCAGTTGTATGTCACAATTTATTTGGTGGGCAGGTTACAGGCAGGAGCATTACCTAGATGCTATATCTAGTGATATATCACAATGTCCCCTGTGGGCAATGCACTGGGAGGAGAGACATATCACCTAGCCAATAGGCTTGGAGGTGTGTGAAAATATCCCCTGTTTTAAAGGCCCTGGCAGAAGAGTCCCATTATCATTATTCTGACCCAGTGATATGTGACAATGCCCTTTTGGAAAGGAATTTAAACAAAAATGTCTCAACACTGGGGTATGATGCCAAGTGATATGACACAATCTCTTCACCTTTAAGGGTGAAACAATTAATGGTTAGCTAGTTGTTTATACGACAGTCACAATCTCATGTGTGTGCTGACCCTTGTATGACATTCTCTGCAATATCTGGGAACATTATACAACACGCATGAGAACTGAAAACCTCTCTGAGGCCCACAAGCTTATATGAATTCACGATCTTACATATTGCCCTAAATCAAGGTATGACACTCAGCACCTCTCCTGTAGGCTGGCTTCAGAGATGAGAACATTTTTAAGTCTGTGACCTGGGACCAGATATGAGTCATCATCCCACCTGTGACAAGATTAGCTTTTGAAAATCACAACTCCAACTTGGTCCTGTATTCACTTGTTAGACTCAGGACCTTAACAACAACATTTGTAAATATGAGAAGATAACAACTTTTACTTTCATTTGAATGTGTAGTGGAGACTCACTATCTCAACTTTTTGCTGGGATCTGTTATAAATATCTCTGTACCACACTGGAAGGTTTCATGATAAGATTCAGTGATGTAAATTTCTCTGAGCTTTATATAAATATGCAATGAAGGGACTAACTTATTGATCTAAACCTAGTGATGTGAGGCAAAATATCTCCTGTTGGCTGAATCCCAATATAAGCTTGATCATCATGCTTTTGAATGGAATCAAGGTATCTGTCATAATTCCGTTTGTGGGCAAAATCTAGGCAGAAGGTTAACATCACTTAGGTACTGTGCCAGGCAGTGTGTCACAATACTTTATCTAGGCAGGGCCTAGGAAAGAGGGTCACATTAGCTGGGGGCTGGAACCAGCAATATGATACAACGACACGTGGAAGAATACCAGCAAAGTTATGGGAGCCAAAACACATACAGAAAGGGAAAAAGGTATATCAAAATACCTTCTGTGGCTCTGGCACAAGCAGGAGAGTCATATCATTAGGGGACTGGGCCAAGCAACGTGCCCTAATTCCCTCTTTATGTGTGACCTAGGCAGAAGAGTAACATCATCCAGGTGTTGGGCCCTGAAATACAGCAAAAGTCTTGTTTGTGGGGGTTGTTCAGCAACCAGACAAGAGTTACCTTACCCAAGTGCTGGACTTGTCAACATTTCACAATCTTCTTATTGTCAAAGCACAGACAGAATAAGAGAGTCACATCACATAGGTTGTGTGCTCAGAGATACGGCCAAATGTCACCAGTAGGCAGGGATCAGGCAGAAAAAGAGAATCATATCACCTAGGTGCTTCTTTAGGTATATGTCACACTTTAATATGTGGGAAAAAACAAGGCTGAATACCATATCACGTGGTCCTGGGTCCTGAGATATTCATAAGCCCCCCTTAGAAAAGGACCCAGTCAAGAGAGTTACATCACATAAGTTCAGGTTCCACATGCATGTCACAATGCTCCATGTGGACAGGGCCAAGCAGGAAGTCACATCACCCAGGTGATAGGCATAGAGATATGTCACAAAGCTTTTCTTTTTTTTCTTTGTTTCTTTCCTTTTTTTTTTTTTTTTTCTGAGAAAGAGTCTCACTCTGTTGCCCAGACTGGAGTGCAGTGGCACCATCTGGGCTCACTGCAAGCTCTGGCTCCTGGGTTCACGGTATTCTCCCACCTCAGCTTCCCAAGTAGCTGAGACTTCAGGCACCTGCCATGGCACCCAGCTAATTTTTTGTACTTTTAGTAGAGATGGGGTTTCACTGTATTAGCCAGGATGGTCTTGATCTCCTGACCTCGTGATCCACCTGCCTCGGCCTCCCAAAGTGCTGAGATTATAGGCAAGAGCCAACACACACAGCCACAAAGCTTTTCTTAAAACATGTCCCTGGCAAAACAGTACCATCACCTTTGTGTCCGGCATAGCAATATGTCACTCTTCAAGTGGGCAGATCCCAAGCAGAAGAGCCATATTACCTGCATGACAGGCCCTTTGATATGTCAAAATGCCCTCTTTTCATGGCCCTGGCAAAAAAAAAAAAAGGTATCTTCACCTGTGTGCCTAGCCTATGAATATGTGACTATCCTATCCTATATGCAGTGCCCATTCCAGAGAGGAGAGTTACATCTTTTAAATGATGGACACAGTAATATGTCACAATGATGTCTGTATCATGGTGCAGTCCAGAATATAACATTACCTGGTTACTGCATCCAGTGACGTCAAAATTCTTACTGAGAGCAGGGCCTAGGGAGAAGAGTCAAACCACTTCAAGGTTGGCCCTGGGAGATCTCAAAATTTTATATGTAGGCTTGAACCGATCTTAAGAATGAAATCAGAATGGTGCATGACAAAGATTTATATCACAGTCATGATGGAATAAAATTCTAGAAATTAGGTTTACAATACCACACGTGTCCTATTTTCATGTAGAAGAGTTGCCTTCATCCATCTATAAAAGTGAAAGTTCTTGCTGTCAGCTGGGTTTGCCTATGAGACTGACAATTTTCTCTGTGTGCTAGGCCTTGTTATGGCATTCTTTACACAACAGAAGGGTGTAACAAAACATGTGTGAGTGTTGTAAACTTCTGTGACATTTTTACCAAGAAGAGATCATTGACATCTCTTATGTTCCTAAACCTAGTTATAAAAGTCAAAATGTCTCCTATTGGCTGGGTTCACATATGAGAGTCACTATCATGGCTGTTAGTTGTGCCTACATATATGCTACCATGCCCTCTGTGGTTATTAAATGGGCAGAAAAACCACATCACCTAAACCATGAGCCAAAAATGTTCCAATATTTTATTTGCAGGAAGGGCCATAACAGAAAAGCCACAAAATTTGGCCATAGGCCCAGGTCGTTGGCATAATGTCCTTGCTGGAAAGTGTCCACACAGGAGAGGAGAGCCATATAACCTAAATGATGGGCCCAGAGAAAGGTATCAATGCCTCCTGTTGAAAGGGCCCATGCAAGAGGGTCATGTCATTTAAATGCAGTGCTTAGAAATGCCACACTCTTCACTGGAAGCAGGGTTCAGGCAGGAGAGAAAAGTCAAATAACCTAGATGTTGGTCCAGAGATTTGTTAGGATCCCTCTGAGGACACTGTTAAGACAGGCAAGTCAAATCACCAAGGTTTTTGGCCAATGTGTATATCAAACTGTTATCTCTAGGCTATAAATAGGCAGGATTATTAAATCACCCAGCAACATGGCAAAGGTATATGCTACAACACCACCTCTGGAGAGGTTCAGGGATGAGAGTCACCATCCTGCAAATGTTCTGGCTCCAGGTACCAGAGTTGTTATTAGAATTTTTATCTTCTCTCAAGTATATGGCACAATGTCACCTGTGGGCAGGGAGAAGAAAGGAAAGTCACATCATCAGAGTCGGTGCTGGTCCAGTGAAATGTCACAATCCTTGTGGGCAGGACTCTGGAAGAAGTTTCACATCACCTGGATGCTGATTTCAGTGGTATATCTAAATTCCCCCTGTGGACAAGGCATAGGAAGGAGAGGAGAAAAACTGCTTCCTAGGCAACTAGCCTGGATATATGTCACAACTGTCCCTATGGGCAGGAAAATGCAAGAGAATGACTTCACCTTTGTGCTGAATTCAGCAATATGTTACAATCTCTCTGGTGGTCAGGGCTCAGGCAAGAGAGAAAAAAAAATCACCTAGGTGCTGAGTTAAGTGATATGTTACAAATCTTTGTATTGCCAGAACTCCACCCAAAAATGGGTCACATCACCTGGGTGCAGTATCCTGTTATGGGTCACTAGGCACCATAAGTGGAGGACCAAGGCAGTAGAAGGAAGTGATATCACTTACATGATAGAACTAGATAAAAGCCATAATGCTCTTTGTAGGTGTGTTTCAGGTCAAGATTTTACATCAGCTGGGCGCTGGTCCCAGAGATGTGTAAAGGTGCCCTCTGTCGCATTGCCAGAAAGGTTTTATACATTGCTTAGGTGTTTGGTGAACATATGTCACAATTTCAACTGTCCTCTGGGCCTAGATAAGAGATGCAAAACCCTCAAAGGCTGGGCAAAGCCATATTTCTCAATCATACACTCAAAAATGTTCAAAAGTAAATTTCACAGTCCCACACTAGTCCTGTCTTCAGGTATGAGAGTTAATACCTCCTATCAGTTTGGTCAAAGTACAGGAGTCACCATCTCAACAATGGGCAAGATCCACATATAACAGCCCCAAATCTGGCCAGGCACTGTGGTTCATGCCTGTAATCCCAGCACTTGGGGAGGCTAAGGTGGGTGGATCACCTGAGGTCAGGAGTGGCCAACATGGTGAAACCCCACCCCTACTAAACATACAAAAAATTAGCCGGGCATGGTGGCAGGTGCCTGTAGTCTCAGGCCCTCAGGAAGCTGAGGCAGAACAATCACTTGAACTCAGGAAGTAGAGGTTGCAGTGAGCCGAGATGGCACCACTGCACACCAGTCTGGGCAATAAGAGCAAAACTCTGTCTCAAAACAACAACAACAACAACAACAACAACAACAACAACAACAAAATGTCCCAATCCCACTTGGAGATTGTGTTCCAGTAGGAGAGTCAAAGCGCCATAGATCTGCTGAGTCATACTTCAAATGTCACCAAGCCACCTGTGGATCAGATTCATGTTTGAGAGTAACAAAAATTTCTACTGCTTATGTGTGTGAAATTTAATATCTGATTTGTAGGCTTTGTTCATGTGTGAGAGTGACAACTGCATCAGCTGGGTGTGTGTCCAAGATTCCCAATAGCCCCTGGTCACTGGTGCCTCTTATGACATCTTTTGTACCACTCAGACTTTATGTGATATGACAGAGTAGCATACTTTTCTATGAATTCTTACAGATGTGAGATTGAGGAATTTAACCATGGCAGAAAGACTAAGGGAATCAAAATAAATTCCCTGGCTGGGTCTAGGCATGAGAGTTATTATTGTGCATATGAGCTGAATCCAGGTCTATGTCACAATTTCACCTTTGGGCAGAGACAAGAGAAGAGTCACATCATCTGCATCCTGAATCAGGGAAACAGTATAATCTCCTTTTAGGCAGGACCCAATCATAAGAATCATATCACCTGGGTACAGTCTCAAATAATATGTCAATATGCCCACTGTATACAGGATTGAATAAATAGTGGATAGTCACATTTCCTAGGTGCTGGGCTCAATAACATGTTATAATTCCCTCTTTTGGCAGAGTCCATAACTAAGGGGAGAGTCATATCGCCTAGGTTTTGCACTCAGTGTTCTGCAACAATTTCTTCAATGAGAAGGATCCAGTCAGGAGGACAGAGGCACATTACATAGATGCTATATCTAGCAATATGTCCAAATGTTCTCTGTGGGCAAGACATTGGCAGGAGAGACACATTCCTGAGCTGAAAGACACAGAGATGTTCAATAACATCCACTGTTTACAGGGCTCAAGAGAAGAATTACATTATTATGATTCTGACTCAGTGATATGTAACAATGCATTCAAGAAAAGGAATTTGAGGCAAAAAGTATCAAAACCTGGGCACTAGGTCTAGTGATATGACACAATATCTTCATCTTTGAGGGTAACAACTTTAAATTTTGGCTGACCATGTACATTAGTGTCACAATCTCATGTGTATGCTGGGCCAATATATTACACTCTCTAAAATACCTGTGGGGTTTATGAAACCGGCATGAGAATTGCAAATGTCTCTGAGGCCTACTTGCTCATAGGGACTCAGAGTCATACATATCAACCTAAACCTAGGTTTGGCAGTCAACATCTCCCCTATAGGCAGGGTTAAGGAGGAAGACCAATTATTAAGCCTGTGAGCTGGGTCCTGAAATGAATCATCATTTTCCCTGTGGCCACATCCACATATAAAAGTCACAATTCATACTTTGTGCTGTATTCCCTTGTTAGACTCAAGATCTCAACAGTGGGCACTGTAAATATGGAATGGTGACAACTTTTATTTTCAACTAGTTGTGTAAGTGAGAGTCATAATCTGAACTTTTTGCTGGGCCCTGTTATGAAACTCTCTACCAACAAAGAGTTTATACAATGTGAGTTACTCTTGAAAGATTCTATGAGCTTGGTACAAATATGCATTCCACGATTAAACCTATTGCACTAAGCCTGATGATGAAAGGCAGAATATCTTTTATTGGGTGAATCCCAATATAAAGTTCATCATCATGTCTGTGAAGTGGACTTAAGTATATGTCATAATCCCTTTTGTGAGCAAAAGCTAGGCAAGAGGGTAATATTACTTAGGTGCTATGCCAGGCAATATGTGACAATGCCTTCTCTAGGCAGGGTATAGGAAATTTGGTCACACTGACTGAGTGCTGGACCCAGCAATAAGACACCATCCCACATGTGGAAAAAAAACCTAGCCAAGTGATGAGAGCCAAAGCACCTATCTAATGGGCACAAGATATATCAACATATTTGACTCCAGCACAGGCAGGGAGTCAAATTATAAAAATGCTGGGCCCAACAATGTGCATGTGCCATAATTTTCTTTTTGTTCAGTACTCAAGTAGAAGAGTAATATCACCTGGGTGCTGGACCCTGTAATAGGTCAAAATTCCTTTTTGTGGGCATCATTCGGGAAAAAGAGGAGAGTCACATATCGTGAGTGCTCTGTTCAACAATGAGTCAGTATCCTTATTTTGAAGGCCCAGGCAGAAAAAAATAGTCCCATCACTTCAGTCTTGGTCTCAGTCATGTGTTTCAATAGCCCCTTTAGGCATGGCACAGACAGATTAGGAGAGTCATATCACATAGGTGCTTCCCTAGGAATATGTCACAGGGTAACATGAGGACAGAAACTAGGCAGAAGAACCACATAACTTGGGTGCTGGGTCCTGAGATATGTCATGAGGCTCTCTTAGGACAGCACCTAGGCAAGAGGCTTACATCACCTCGGAGTAGGTTCTCTGCTTATGCCACACTGCTTCATAGGGGTAGGGCCCAAGGAGCAAGTCACTTCACCTAGGTAATGGGCCTAGAGATATGTGACAATGTCCTCTATAAAGTATGGCCCAGGCAAAAGAGTACCATCACCTGTGTGCTTGACCTAGAAATGTATCAGTCTCCAGTTTGGCAGGGCCCAAGCAGGAGAGCAGCATAACCTAGATGATAGGCTTGGAGCTATATCACAATGCCCTTTTTGGGCATGAGTCTGGCAAAAAGCACCTATGCCTTTGTGCCTGGCCTTTCAATATGTCACTATTCTTTCTCTGTGCAGAGAACATTCCAGAGAAGAGAGTTCCATCATCTATCAGGTGGACACAGGCATCTGTCACAAGAATTGTCGTGGGCATCATGCAGGCAACAATGTAACATCACCTGGATGCAAGATCCAGTGATATACTACAATCCTTACTTAGAGAACGGCCCAGGCAGAAGAGTCACATCACCTTGAGCTTGGCTTGGCCTAGGTGGATATCAAAATCCCATATATGTGCTGGAACAAGCCTGGGGAGGCAAACTACACAGGTGCATGGCAAAGATTGATGTCACAATCACACTGTCCAACTATTCCAAATATGAGATTTACAATAACCCACACATCCTTTTTCGAGTGTGACAGTTGGCTTTATCCATGTGAGATGATAGCAGTCCTACTGTCAGCTGTATGTGCACACAAGACTCACAATTTTACCTGCATTCTGAGACCTGCTTTGACTCCTTCCGTATAACCCAAGGACTTTGTAAAATATGGGTGAATGTTGTAATCTTTTGTGACCTTTGTGCAAGAAGGTGATTCAGGACATCATGCATTTCCCTCAACCTAGTCATAAGAGTCAAAATATCCTCTATTGGCTGAATCCACATATAAGAGTCATTGTCATTCCTGATAGTCATGCCTAGGCATATCTTAAAATTCCCTCTGTGTTTATGAAGCAGGCAGAAGAGCAATGTCACTAAATGGTGGGCAAAAAATATTCCAGTATTCTCTTTGTAGGCAAGGTCTTTTCAGAAATGTCTCAAAACTTGTGTGCTAGGTTTATCCCTGTGGCACAATGTCTCTGTGGGCAGTGACCAGGCAGTAGAAGAGAGACATACTACCTAAAAGCTGTGCCCAGAAATATGTCACAGTGCCTCCTGTTGACAGGATCCAGAAAAGACAGTCATCTCATTTCGATGCAGTGTTTACAAATGCTACAATTACTAAAGGAAGCTGAGTACAGGCCAAAGAAGAGAGTCATGTAACCTAGATGAGGTGTCCAGAAATATGTGACATTCCCCCAAGGAGATTTTTTAAGATAGCACAGTCAAAACACCAAGGTGGTTGACACAGATATTTGTCAAAATCTCATTTTGGGGCTATATCTAGGCAAAATTATTAAATCACTCAGGAGGTGGGCAAAAGCCTATGTCACAATTAAACTTGTGGAAAGGTTTAAGAATAAGACTTATGAAACTGCACATGTCCTGGCTCCAGATATATGAGTTGATGTTAGGCTTTTGTTATGAGCTCAGGTTTAGAGCACAATATCACCTGTAGCCAGAGAGAAGGTAAGGAAGTTACATCACCTATGTGGGTGAGGGTCCAGTGAGATGTCACAATCCCCCTTGTGGGCAGGATCCTGACAGAAGTGTTACATCACCTGGATGTTTACATCACAGTGACATTTGAAAATGCCCTATGTGGGCAGGACTTTGGCAAAAGAGGATGCTCATTTCACCTAGGAAATTGTCCTGGATATATGTCACAATGGCCCTCATGTGCAGTAACCAAGCTGGAGAGTGACCTCACATTGGTGCTGGGCCCAGCAATATGTCACAATCTCCCTTTGGTCAGGGCCCAGGCAAAAGGAAAGTAACATTACCTAGTTGGTAAAACAAGTAATATGTCACATAAATCCTGTTGGCAGAACCATAAGAGAAGAATCACTTCCCCTGCATGTAGTACCCAGTTATGTGTCACAATGCACTGTAAATGCAGGGCAGAGGAGTAGAAGGGAGTCATGTCAATTACATGATGGACCTAGATATAAGACACAATTCTCTTTCTAGGCAGTTTTCAGGCAGATAATCCGCATTACCTAGGTGACGGTCCCAGTGATATATAAGAGTGCCCTTCATAGAAAGAGCCAAGGAATGTGTTGTATATTGCTTAGATGCTTGTTCCACATATGGCACAATTTCTTCTGTGGTATGGGTGTATAAAAGAGATCCAAATTATTCATGTGCTGTGCAAAGTTACCTGTCCCAATCACACTCTCAAAAAGGTTGAAAAATAAGTTTCACTTCTCACACAAGTCCTGGTTTCCTGTATGTGAGTAAACACTTTCTATGTGTCAGGTCGAACCAGAGGAGTCACAATCTCAACAATCAGCCAGATTCATGTATGACAGCCCATTCTCACTTGAAGCTTGTGTTTCAGTCGGTGAGTCGCAGCACCACAGTGTGCTGAATCATGGTTCATATGTTACCAAACCACCTGTGAATCAGATTCCTTTATGAGAGTAATTATTTCAACCTTCGACTGCTTTTTTATGTGTGAGATTCAGGGCCTACATTAGTAGGCCCTGTAGATGTGTCAGAATGACAGTTGTGTCATTTGCATCCATGAGTCACATTCTCACCTGGTTGCTGGTCTCTGTTATGACATTCTTTGTACCATTAAGGCTTTACATGCTATGCCTGAGTGTTATAATTCTTCGTGAACTTTATACAAGTGAAAAACCCAGGACTTTACTCATGGCTTCAAACTGGTTGTGTGAGTCAAAATATCTCTTCCGGTGAGGCTGCACTCCTTTTGTGGGGGCACTAGCTGTGGAGAGTCTGTCCCTTGCAGACCCCTGACCTGGTGACAAAAAAATAAAATATGCTGACACACAGATATTTTGCTTTGCCAGTCCAGCTGAGGGTCCCAGGCCACTCAGACTCTGAGGAGGGTCCTGTAAAGAATGACAAACTTGGCACTAAGCAGCTTGCAATCCAAGCATGTCTTTAATATGGAATTAACAACAGAAGCTTTGAGTAAACACAGCTGCACATAATTAACATGGTTAAGAAAGTAGTTCTACAAATGATTAAGGTCAGCTAACATGGTCTAAAGTAAATACTTTTAGTAGGCAACTTTCCTGGTTGAGCTCCCCACTGAGAGAGCTCTCCGGTTCAAAGACTGGTTAATGGAGGTAAAATAAACAGACTTAGCTGGGGAAGCCTATATTGTCCGTAACTTTACCCTATGACCTAATATTCTCAAGTAAGAGCTGGCCACCTTAAGCCTGTTCAATTATTACAAGCTATGTAATCTTTCAGCCTTCCAAAAACTTTGTGACTATTCCTTATAATGTTCACCAATATTTCCTTTTAATATTTCTGCCACAAACCTGAGTGAATCACAACATACTGGCTGTGTCCAGGTATGAGAGTTATTACTGTGCAGGAGTGCTTAACCGAGGCATTTGTCACAATTCCACCTATGAGCAGAAAGAAGCCAGGAGAGTCACATCACCTGGATGCTTAGCCAGTTATACAGTATAATCACATTTGTAGGCTGGGCATAGTCTGAAGAGTCACATCAGCTGGATACAGACTGAAATAGTATGACATTAATCCTGTTATTGACAGAAAAAGAGAAGAGTCACTCAACCTAGGTGCTGTGCTCTGCAATATGTATTAATCCCCTCTCTTCACAAAGAATATGAAGGAGAGTCATATTCCCTACGTTTTGTAATCAGCAGTACATTACAATTTACTTGGTGAGCAGAACCCAGACAGGAGAGGTGGGTAGCATGACCTAGATGTTAAGCCAAACGATATTTTACGATGTCCTCTGGGGGCAGGGCACAGGCTGAAGAGACAAATCACCAAGCTTATAGGTCCAGAGATACGTGAAGCTATCCTTTTTTGGTAGGGTCCAAGCAGAAGAGTCACATTTTTATGATTCTAACCCAGCGATATGTCACAATGCACCCATGGGAAGAAATTTAAGCCAAAATGTTTCAACACCTTGGTACTCTACCTAGTAATATGCCAAATCTCTTTGTCTTTGAGGGTGACACCATTAACTGTGAGCTTGTTGTGTATATGAGGGTCACAATCTCACATGTTTCCTGGGCCCCTGCATGACCCTCTACAACCTTTGAAGGCTTTAAACAGCATGCATGAGCATTGCAAACCACTCTGAGGCCTACATGCTTCTATGGACTCACAATATTACATATTTTCCTAAACCAAGGTATGACAGTCCACATCTCTCCTATATGCTGGCTTCAGGGATGAGACCATTATTATGCCTGTGACCTGGCTCCAGAAATGAGTCACCATCCCACCTATGGCCAGATTCACTTATGAAAGTTACAATTCCAATTTTGTACTGTATTCACTTGTTAGACTGAGGACCACAACAATGAGCTTTGTAAATGTAGGATGGTCACAACTTTTACTTTCACCTCAATGTGTAGTTGAGAGACACAATCTTAATATTTTGATGAGCCCTGTTATGAAACCTCTGTACCACAGAAGAAGTATTTATGATATGAATTAGTACTGTAAACTGTGAGCTTTGTACAAATATCCAATGAAAGACCTACCTATTGACCTAAACCTAGTGATGAGAGGAAAAATATGTCCTATTGGCTGAATATAACTTGACCATCATGCCTTTGAACTGAAGCAAGGTATATGTCATAATCCAATTTTTTGCGGGGCAAAACCTAGGCAGAAGTTTAACATCAACTAGGTTGTGTGCAATGTAATATATCACAATGCCTTCATTAGGCAGGGTCTAGTAAAGAGGGTCATATTAACTGGGGGATGGAGCTTTGTAATATGATACAACCACACGTGGAAGAAAGCAAGCAAAGTGTTGAGGGCCACAACACCTACAGACTGGGCCAAAGATATGTAAACATACTTTCTGCGGCCCTGGCACAGAGAGGAGAGTCACATCATTAGGGTGCTGGGCTAAACAGTATGCCATAATTCCATCCTTATGCATGGCCTAGGCAGAAGAGTAACATCATCTGGGTGCTGAGCCCTAAAATATGGCAAAAGGCCTGTTCGCGGGTGTTGTTCGGCAACAAGTCGAGATTCACATTACCTAAGTGGTGGGCTCAATATGTCACAACATGTCAATTGTTTAGATATGTTTCATATACCTAGGCAATTTATTAAGTGGGCAGAATCCAGGCTGAAGTGCCACATCACCTGGTCCTGGGTCCTGAGATATTCACAAGCCCTCCTTAGAAAAGGACCCAGTCAAGAGAGTTACATCACCTAGGTGCAGGTCCCACACTTATGTCACAATGCTCCATATGGACGGGGCCAAGCAGGAAGTCACATCACCTAGGTGATAGGCATAGAACTGGGTATATATGCAAAGGACTGTAAATCATGCTGCTATAAAGACGCATGCACACGTATGTTTATGGCGGCATTATTCACAATAGCAAAGACTTGGAACCAACCCAAATGTCCAACAATGATAGACTGGATTAAGAAAATGTGGCACATATACACCATGGAATACTATGCAGCCATAAAAAATCATGAGTTCATGTCCTTTGTAGGGACATGGATGAAATTGGAAATCATCATTCTCAGTAAACTATCTCAAGAACAGAAAACCAAACACAACATATTCTCACTCATAGGTGGGAATTGAACAATGAGAACACATGGACACAGGAAGGGGAACATCACACTCTGGGGACTGTTGTGGGGTCGGGGGAGGAGGGAGGGATAGCATTGGGAGATATACCTAAAGTATGATAATAGTAAATAAAAGAAAAAAATAAAGAAAAAAAAGAAAAAAAAAGATTTTTCAACTTTATAAAAAAAAGGGTGTTCAATAAAGGATAAATACATAAGTGAATGCCATTTCATAATTTTGATTTTACTAGTTTAGCACCCTTTAAAAAAAATAAATATATCACAAAGCTTTCCCTAAAGCATGTCCCTGGCAAAAGAGTACCATCATCTTTGTGTGTGTCAATCTTCAAGTCTGCAGGTCCGAAGCAGAAGAGACATATCATCTCTATGATAGGCCCTGCAATATTTCAAAATGCCCTCTTTTGGGCATAGCCCTGTCAAAATAGTATCATCACCTCTGTGCCAGTCCTAAGAATATGTCACTATCCTGCCCTGTGTGCAGGGCCCATTCTAGAGAGGAGAATTACTCCTTTTAAGTGATGGACACAGTAGTATGTCACAATAATATGTGTGTCATGGTGCAGGCAAGAATGTAACATTACTTGGGTGCTGGATCCAGTGATGTTACAATTCTTACTGAGAGGAGGGCCCAGGCAGAAGAGTAACATCATGTCAAGTTTGGCCCAGGTAAATATCAAAATCCCATATGTAGGCTTGAACCAGTCTGAAGAGTGAAATCACACTGGTAATTGGCAAAGATTTATATCACAGTCTTGAAGGAATAAAATTCTGGGAATTAGATTTAGAATACCACACATGTCCTGTTTTCATGCGGTACAGTTGCCTTCATCCACCTGTGATGGTGAAATTCCTTACTATCAGCTGTGTTTGCATACAATACTCACAACTTATTCTGTGTGCTAGGTGCTTTGTGACACTCTCTATTCAACACAAGGGTGTTAAAAAATATGGGTGAGTGTTGCAATCTTCTGTGACCTTTTTACCAGAAGGAGATTCTACATCACTCTTGTCCCTAAACCTAGTTATAAGAGACAAAATTTCTTCTATTGGCTGGGTCTACGTAAGAGAGTCATTATCATGCCTATTAGCTTTGCATAGCTATATGTCACCATCCCATCTTTGGTTATAAAAGAGACAGAAAAAACACATCACCTACGTTCTAAGCCAGAAGTATTACAACATTCTCTTTGTCAGCAGGGCACTAACCGAGAAATAAGAAAACTTTGGTGCTAGTCCCAGCTCTATCGCATAATACCTCTTGTGGACAGTGTCCAGGCAGGTGAGGAGAGTCATATCACCAAAATGATGGGCCCAGAGGTATGTCACGAAACCTCCTGTTGAAATGGCTCAGACAAGACAGTCATGTCATTTGGATGCAGTGTTTAGAAATGCTGCACTCCTCACTGAAAGGAGGTTCAGACAAATGGGGAACATCACATTACCTAGATGATGGGCCCATAGATATGTTATAATTTTTTCTAAGGACCCTCTATGACAGGAGAGTCAAATCACCAAGGTTCTAGGTCCAGGTATATGTCAAAATGTCATATGCAGGCTATAATTAGGCAGGATTATTAAATCACTAAGGAGCTGGACAAAGGTGTATGTCACAGTAACACTGGTGGAAATGTTCAGGAATGAGAGTCACCATTCCGCACATCCTGGCTCCAGGTATAAGGTTATTATTCCTTTGATGTGTCTCAGGTATATGGCACAATTTTACCTGTGGGCAAGGAGAAGAAAGGAAAGTCACATCACCTGAGCGGGTGCTGGTCCAGTAAAATATCACAATCCTCCTTGTGGACATGACTCCTGGAAAAGAGTCACATCACCTGGATGCTGGTTTAAGTGATTTATCAAAATCCACCCTAAAGACAGGGCTTAGGCAGGAAAGGAGACAAACTTCACCTAAGCAACTGGCCTGGAGATATGTCACAATAGCCCCTATGTGCAGGGCCAAAGCAGGAGAGTTTCCTCACTTTGGTGCTGAGTTCAGCAACATTTCACAATCTCTCTAGTGGGCAGAGCTCAGGCAAGAGAGAAGAAACATCACTTAGGTATTGAACCAAGTGTTTTGTTACAAAGCCTCCTATTGGCAGAGCACCACAAAAAAATGAGTCACATTACCTGAGTGCAGTACCCAGTTATGTGTCACAATGCACCATATGTGCAATGCCAAGGCGGTAGAAAGAAGTCACATCACTTATGTGATGGACCTAGAAAAAAGCCACAGTGCTGTCTGTAGGCAGGGCTGAGGCCAAGATTTTACATCAGCTGCATTCTGGTGTCAGTGTCATGTAAAATTGCCCCTTGTCCCATTGCTAAAGGTGTTGTATATTGCCTGTTGCATGTATGTCACAATTTCAACTCTGCTCTGGGCCTAGAAAACAGAGTCAGAACACTCAGATGCTGGGCAAAGTCACACTTCTCATTCACACACTAAAAAATGTTCAGAAATCAGTTTCACAGTCCCACACAAGTCTGAGCTTCATGCTTAGGACTCAACATCTCCTATGATTGGGTCAAAGTACAGGAGTCACAATATCAACAATGGGCAAGATGCATGTATAAGGGTCCCAATCCCACTTGAAGATTGTGTTCCAGGATGAGAGTCACATCACTAAAGGTCTGCTGAATCATGGTTCAAACATCACCAAACCACCTATGGATCTGATTCATATATGAGGTAACAATTTCTAGTTTCAGCTGCTTATGTTAGGGAAATTTAGTACATCATTTGTAGGCCCTGTTTATAACAACCATGCCAGCTGGTGTGCATCCAAGAGTCACAATAGCACGAGGTTGCTGATGCCTGTTATGACATTCTTTGTACCACTCAGGCTTAATATGATATGCCTGACTAGGCTACCTTTCTGTGAATTCTTATAGGTGGCAGATTTGGAATTTACCCATGGCTGTAAGACAGGCTATGAGAGTTAAAATATTCCCCCTGGCTGGGTTGCTGTATGAGAGTTATTATTGTGCAAGTGTGCTGATTTCTGGTATGTATCACAATTTTCTCTTTGGACAGGAACAAGGCAGAAGAGTCACATCATTTGCATATCAAGCCATGGATACACTGTAATCTCCTCTGTGGTAAGGAGCAAGTCACCTGGGTCATATCACTGGGTACAATCTCAAATAATATATCATCTTGACAACTGTATACAGCATTGAAAAAATAGTGGATAGTTACATCCTCTACCTGCTGGGCTCAGCAATATGACATAATTGCTGCTCTTAGCAGAGTCCAGGATGGGGTATGTCACAGTTTCATCAGTGGGCAGGATCCAGGCAGGAGAGGTGAGTCACATTACCTTGATGCTATATCCAGTGGCATGTCATAGTGTTCCCTGTGGGCAGGACACTGGCAGGAGAGACACGTCCACTAGCAAATAGGCCTAGAGATATGTGATAATATTTCCTGTTTGCTGGGTCCAAGAACAAGAGTCACATTATTATGATTCTAACCCAGCAATATTTCACAATCTACCTATGGTAAAGAATTTAAGCCATTAATCTCAACACCTACGGTTACTAGGCATGGTGATATGACACAATTTCCTTATCTTTTTGGGTGACACTTTACTGGTATGCATGTAAGTGTCATAATGTAACTTGTGTTCTGGGTCATTATATGACATATTCTACAATATTCAATGGCTTTATGCAACATGCAAGAGATTTGCAATCCATTCTGAGGCCTACACGCTCCTGTTGACTCACAATCTTATGTATTGCTTTAAACTCAGTTATGGTAGATAACTCTTATAGGCTGGGTTCAGACAGGTTACCCATTATTATGACTGTCATCTGAGTCCAGAACTGAATCACCATCTCAACTGTAGGAACGCATACATGTGAAAGTCACAATTCCATCTTTGTACTTAATTTACTTGGTAGACTGAGGACTTCAACAGTGGTCTTTGTAAATGTGGGATGATGAAATCTTCATCTCTCACCTGCATGACATGTGTAATCTACAGTTACGATCTTCACCTCTTGCTAGGCCCTGTTATAAAACTCTCTGTACCAGCCAAAATATTTACAGAATTTGAGTTATTGTTGTAATATGTGAGCTTTATGAAAATATGCAGCTCATAACCTTACCTATTGCCCTAAGTGTAGCAATGAGAGGCAAAGTATCTACTATTGGTGGAATCCCAATATAAATTTGATTATGATGCCTTTGAAATGAGGCAAGGTAAATTTCAAAATCCCATTTGTAGAAAAAAAACTTGGCAGGAGGGTAGCACAATTTAAGGGCTGTGTCAAGCAATACATCACAATGTCCTCTCTAGGCATGGTATAGAAGTGAGGGTTACATTAAATGGGGGCTGGACCCAGCAATATGACACAATCCCAAGTGTGGGAAAAAAAACCCAGATAAATGATAAGACCAAAAACACTTACTGAATGGGTCTATAATATGTAAAAATACTTTATGTTGCTCTGGCACAGGTAGGAGAGTTACATCATCAGGGTGAGGGGCCCAGCAATATGCCATAATTATCTCTTTATGAAGAACCCAGGTAGAAGTGAATGATTATCTGGGTGCTGGGACCTGCAATACCTCAAAAATCTTTTTCTTGGGCATGGTTGGGGGAAAAAAGAAGAGTCATAGTGCCTAAGTATTAGGCTTAGCAGTATGTCAAATCAACCCATTACAAAGACTCAGGCAGAAGAAAAGATTCACATCACTTAAGACACCTGCTCAGATATATGACCCAATGTCTCAAGTAGGCAGGGCTTAGGCAGAAGGGTAGAGTCATATCACATAGGTGCTTCTCTAGGTATATAACACAATCTAACATGTGAGGTGAAAGCTGGCAAAAGAGCCACATCACCTTGATGCTGGCTCTTGAGATATATCACGCAAGCCACCCTTAAGACAACACCCACACAAGAGCATTATAACAAATAGGTGCAGGCTGTATTGTTATGTCACAATGCTCCACGTGGGCAGGGCTCAAAAAGTTAGTCCCATCACCTAGGTAATAGGTCAGAGATATGTTACAATATCCTTCTTAAGGCATGGCCTGGGCAAAAGAGTACCATCACCTGTTTGCCTAGCTTAGTAATATGTCACTATCCAGGTAAGCAGGGCCCAGGCAGGAGAGCAAAATCACCTAAGTGATAGTACCAGAGATTTGTTACAATGCCCTCATTAGGACATGACTCCAATAAAAGATTACTGCCATCTATGGGCCTGAACCAGCCATATGATACTATCCCTCACTGTGTGCAGGGCCCATTGTCATGAGGAGAGTTATATCACCTAAGTGGTTGTATGACATATGACACAGTGACATGTCACAATGATTTCTGTGGGAATGGCACAGGCAAAAATGTAACATGACTTGGGTGGTGGACCTAGTGATATGTCGTGACCCTTACTGAGAGCAGGGCCCAGACAGGAGAGTCGCATCACCTAGATGTTGCCCCAGGTAGAAATCACAATAACATCCTCAGGCTGAAACCAGTCTGGAGAGTCAAGTCACACAGATGGTCAGCAAGGATTTTTTTTCAAAATGACATTGGGAGAAAATTCCTGAAATGAGATTTACACTACCACACTTATCTTGTTTTCATGAGTGACAGTTGGCTTCATATATTTCAGACAGTGACAGTCTTTACTGTCAGCTGGGTAGGTATATGAGACTCACAATTTCACCTTTCTGCTGAATTCTGTTTTTACACTCTCTGTACAAGCCAAGGGCATTATAAAATATCTGAGGGTGTTATAATCCTCTTTGACCTCCCCCCCTTTTTTTTTTTACCAGAAAGAGATTTATGAGATTTATTCACTCTTTTTTTTTTTTTTTTTGGTTGTTGTTGTTGCTGTTGTTGTTTTGGTTTTTGTTGTTGTTGAGACAGAGTCTTGCTCTGTCACCCAGGCTGGAGTGCAGTGGTGCAGTCTCTGCTCATTGCAACCTCTGCCTTCCAGGTTTGAGTGATTCTTCTGCCTCAGCCTCCTGACTAATTTGGACTCCAGTCGCACACCACCACACCCTGCTACTGTTTGTAGTTTTAGCAGAGATGGTTTTTCACCATGTTGGTCAGCATGATCTCGATCTTTTGACCTTGTGATCCACCCGACTCACCCTCGCAAAGTGCTGGGATTAGAGGCCTGAGCCACCATGACCAGATAATTTACTCATGTTTCTAAAGTAAGTTAGAAATTCAGTTACTTTTATTTGTAGGGTCTACATACAAGAGTCATTATACCTGTAAGTTGTGGCCATGTATAGGTCCCAATTTACTCTGTGGTAATGAAATAGGCATGAGAGCTAAGTCACCTAAATTCTGAACCAGGAATTTTCCATTATTTTTCCTGTAGACAAGTTCGTGGCAGAAAAGTTTTGTAACTTGGGTGTTACACCCAGATGTATGGCATAATGCCCCTTGTGGGCAGAGTCTAGACAGAAGAGGAGTCTCATGTCACCTAAATAATAGGCACAGAGATATGTCACAATGTGTCCCATTGAAAGGGCCAGGCAAGACAGTCACATCATTTAGATGCGGTGCTTAGAAAAGCTATAATCCTCAGTGGAAGCAGGGTCCAGGCAGGATAGGAGAGTCAGGTAATTAGATGGTGGATCCAGAGACATGTTACAATCTTTCTTTAGGATATTGTTAAGACAGGAGAGTCAAATGACCAAGGTGCTCACCTGAGTAGTATATTTCCAAATCTCATTTGTGGGCTACACCTAGGCAGGATTATTAAATCACTCAGGAGCTAGGTAAAGGTATATATAACAATAACACTGGTTGACAGTTCCAGGAATGGGAGTCACCATCTTGCATATGACCTGGGTCCAGATTTAAGAGTCCTGATTAGTCCTTTTGTCTGGTCTCAGGTATACGGCACAATATCACTGTGGCACAATATCACCTGTAAACAGAGAGCAAGGAGGAAGGTCACATCACCTGGGTGGGTGGTGGTCCAGTGAGATATAGCCATCTTTCTTGTAAGCGGGGCCTTGGAAAAAGTGTCACGTCACTTGGATGCTGGTTTTAGTGACATATCAAAATCCCCCATGTGGGCAGGGCTTAGGTAATTGAGGAGACCCTCTTCACCTAGGCAATTGGCTTAGACATATGTCACACTGGCCGCTATGTGCAAAACCAAAGTATAAAAGTGATCTCACCTGGTGCTGGGTTTAGCAAAGTCACAATCTCCCCTTTGGTCAGAGCCATGCAGGAAAGGAGAAACATCACCTAGGTGCTGAAATAAATGATATGTTACAAAGCTTTCTGTTGGCAGAACTCAAAATGGAGAGTCACATCACCTGGGTGCAGTACCCAGTTACGTGTCACAATGCACCATAAGTGCAGGGCCAAGGCAGTAGAATGGAGTCACATCACTTACATGATGAACTTAGATATAAGCCATAAAACATTTTATAGGCAGGGATAAGGCAAGTATTTCACATCACAAGGGTGCTGATCCCAGTAATATGTAAAATTGCCCTTTGTATGCACACCCAGGCATCTATACTTAGGTGTATGGTCGTTAAATTATTCAGGGGCTCAGCTAACTTTTATGTTGTCACCACATGCTAGTAAATATTTAGAAATAAGTTTTACAGTGCTGCACAAGTTCTGGATTTGTGTATGTAAGTCAACACTTCATGTCAAAGCAGAGGAGTCACAGTCTGAACAGTGGGCAAGATTCATGTATAAGATGCCCAATTCCACTTGAATAATGTGTTCCAGCAGAGGAGTCACAGCCTCACAGATGTGCTCAATCGTGCATCACCAAACTACCCATATAGAAGAGGAGCAATTTTAACTTTTGACTGCTCTCTTTGTGAGGTTTAATGCCTTATTTCTAGGCCCTGGTCTTGTGAGAATGACTACTGGGTCAGCTGGCTGTGCACTCAAGAGTCACAATGATACCTCGTTCCTGTTCCCTGTTATAACACTGTTTTTACCACTCAGGCTTTATACAATATGCCAGAGTGTCATAATCCTCTGTGAACTTTATACCATTAGGAGACCCAGTACTTTACTTGTGGCCATAAGACTGGCTATAGGAGTCAAAATATCTCTCTTTTCTGGTTCTAGGTATGACAGTTTTATTTGTGCATGTGAGCTGAACCCAGTTATATGTCATAATTTAATCTGCGAGCAGAAGCAAGGTGGGGGAGTCTCATCACCTGGATTCTGAGCTCGGGATACATTATAAACTCCTTCAAAGGCAGGGCCAAGTCAGAAGAGTCATGTCACCTGGGTACTGCACCAAGTAATATGGCATCATGTCCACTGTAGACAGGTTTGAAGAAAAAACGGAGAGTCACACCACCTAGGTGTTGAGCTCAGCAGTATGTAATAATTACCTCTTTTGCCTGACTCCAGAATAAGGAAGAGAGTTGCATTACCTAGGTTTTGTACTTAGTTGTATGTCACAATTCATTCAGTGGTCAGGACCTAGGCAGGAAGAAGTGTCACATTTCCAGATGCTACTTCAAGAGATGTCATAATGTTCCTTGAGGGTAAAGCACGTGTAAAATAGACAAATTACCTAGCTGATAGGCTCAGAGATCTGTGATAATATACGTTGTTGGCAGGGCCCAGGTAGAGTAGTCACATTATTATGATTCTGAACCCACGATATATCACAATGCAAACACGGGAAACAATTTATGCAGAGGTTTTAACACCTGGGTGCTAGGACCAGCGATAAGACAAAATCTCCTCATCTTTGAGAGTGATACCTTTAACTGTTAGCTTGGTGTGTATATGAGTCATAATGTCATGTGTGGGCTGGGCCATGATATGACACACTCTGTAATGTATGAGGGCTTAATACGGCATGCATGAAAGTTGCAAACTACACTGAGGCCCGCATGCTTATATGAAATCACAATCTTATATATTGCCTTAAACACAGGTATGATAGCCAACATCTCATATTTAGGCTGATGTCAGGAATGTCTGTGAGCTTGGTCAAAAATGAGTCACAATCGCACATGTGGCCAGATCCATATATGAGAGCCACAATTTTATCTTTATATTCTTTTCACTTGTTAGACTCAGTACATCAACAGTGGGCTTTGTAGATGTGGGATAGTGACAACTTTTACTTTCACCTGGGTGTGTAATTGACAGTCACAATCTTAACTCTTTGCTGGGCCTTGTTATGAAACTCTGTATCACCGAAGTAGTTTATACAAGACAAATTTGTGTTGTAAACTTCTGTGAACTTTGTACAAATTTCCAACCCAGAATTTTATCTGTTGCCCTAAGCCTAGTGATGAGAGGCAAAATATCTTCTATTGCCTGAATCCTAATATAAGAGACCATCATACCTCTAAGCTGAAGCAAGGTATATGTCAGAATCCCATTTGTGGGCAAAAAATTAGAAAAATGAGTAACATCACGTAGGTGATATGGCAATCAACATGTCACAATGCCCACTCTAGGAAGAACCTAGGAAGGTGTGTTACATTAACTGGGTGCTGGACCCAGCAATATTACAGAATTCCACATGTGAAAAATACTAGCCAACGGATAAGAGCCAAAACTCCTACATAGTAAGCTGAAGACATGTCAAAAATACTCTCTGTGGCTCTGGCATAGGTAGGACAGTACCATCATCAGGGTGGTCAGCCCACCACCTGCAATAATTTTATCTTTATTCAGGACTCTGGCAGAAAAATAACATCATCTGTGTACAATAGGTCAAAATTTCTTTGTGGTCATGGTTCAGAAAAAAGAATAGAGTCACCTGTTGTAAATGCTGGGCTCAGAAATATGTCACAATCCCACCATTTTAAAGGCCCTGGTACAAGAGAGTCATATTACTTTGGTCATGGGCTCAGAGATGTATCCCAATGACCCCAGTAGGCAGGGCTCAGGCATTCAAGGACATTCATATCACCTAGGTGCTTCCTGAGGAATATATCACAATGTAACATGTGGGCAGAAAACAGACAGGAGAGCCACATAGCTTGGGTTCTGCATCCTGAGATATTGCATAAGGCTGTCTTAGAACAGCTGCCAGACAATGGAGTTACATCACCTACATGCAGGTTCTCTGCTTATGCCACAATGCTCCATGTGGGTAGTGCCCAAGGAGGAATTGACTACACCTAGGTGATAGTGCCAGAGATATGTCACAAAGTCCTCTATGAAGCATAGCCCTGGCAAAAGAGTACCATCACCTGTGTGCCTGGTGTAGAAACACGTCATGCTCCAGGTTAGCAATACCCAGGAAGGAGAGCCACATAACCGGAGGTACATCAGAATCCTCTCCTTTGGGCATGGCTTTGGCAAAAGAGTAGTCTTACCAGTGTTCTTGGTCTTGAATCATGTCACTACTTTTTCTTTGTGCAGGGCCCATCCAGAGAGGAAAGTTACATCACCCATGAGGTGGACACAGAAATATGTCACGATAATTTTGGTTGGCAAGCTGCAGGCAAGAATGTAACCTGTGGCCAGAGAGTAGGCAAGAAAGTCACATCAGCCATGTGTGTGTGGGTCCAGTAAAATGTCACAATACACTTTGTGGGCAGGACCCTGGCCCAAAAGCCACATCATCTGGATGCTGCTTGCAGTGACATATCAAAACCCACTATGTGGGCAGAATTTTGGCAAGAGAGGAGAACCACTTAGCCTAGGCAACTGGTGCAGATATATGTCACAATGACATATCGACCTAGATTTAAGACACAATTCTTATAGGTAGTTTTCAGGCAGATAATTTACATCACCCAGGTGATTGTCTCAGTGATATATAAAAGTGACCTTTGCAGTGGGAGCTCTGGAAACTTTTATATGTTTCTTAGGTGCTTGTTTCACATATGGCACAATCTAGTCTGAGATTACTAAAGAGAGTCAGATTATTCATGTGCTAGGCAAAGTTACCTCTCCCTTTTATATTCTCAGAAAGATTTGGAAATAAGTTTCACATCCCCCACAAGTATTTCTTTTGTGTAAATGATTCAATTTTTCTGTGAGTTGGGTTGAAGTAGAGGAGTCACAATCTCAACAATGAGCAAGATCCATGTATAAGAGCCCCAATCTCAGTTGAAGATGGTTTTCCAGTAGGGGAGTCAGCACCACAGGTGTGTTGAATCATGGTTCATATGTTACCAAACCACCTGTGACTCAGATCCATGTATGAGAGTAATTATTTCAATCTTTGACTGCTTTTTATGTGTGTGATTTATTACCTCATTCCTAGGCCCTGTTCATGTGTGAGAATGTCAATCGTGTCAGCTAGGTGTGCATACAAGGGTTCTCACCTCATTGCTGGTTTCTGTTATTACACTCTTTGTATCATTAAGGCTTTGTGTGATATACCTTAGTGTTATAATCCTTCATGAAATTTATACAAGTTAAAATCCCAGGACTTTACCAGTGGCCATGAGACTGGCTGTGAGAGTCAGTTATCTCCACTGGATGGGTCCAGGTATGAGAATTATTATTGTGCATGTGTGCTTAAACCAGGTACATGTCACGACTGGATCTGTGAGCAGAAAAAAGCCAGGAGAGTCACATCACTTGGGTGCTGAGCCAGTTATATTGTATAATCTTATTTGTAGTCTGGGGCTAATCAGAAGAGTCACACCACATCACCTTAGTGCTGAGCCAGTGATACAGTATATACTCATTTTTTGGCTGGGTCCAGTCAGAAGAGTCACATCAATTGGGTACAGCCTCAAATAGTGTGTCACCAAACCCACTATAGACAGGAAAGAAGAAAAAGAAGAGTGTTCCAACACCTAGGTGCTGAGCTCTGCAATATGTAATAATCTTTCCTTTGGAGGAGTCTAGAATATGAAGGAGAGCTACATCACCTAGGTTTTGCAATCAGTGGTATGTCACAACTTCTATGGTGAGCAGGGCCCAGGCAGGAGAGGATAGTCACATTTTCTAAATATTATGTAAACCGATATTTCACAATGTCCTCTGGGGACAGGGCACAAAAAGAAGAGACAAATCACCTAGCTTATAGGCCCAGAGATATGTGATAATATTCCCTGTTGGCAGTGTCATGGCAGAAGAGTCACATTATTATGATTCTAACCCAGTGATATGTCACAGTGAATCCATGGGAAGGAATTTAAGCCAAAAAGTCTCAACATCTCGGTAATAGGCTTTGTTATATGCCAGAACTCCTTGTCTTTCAGAGTGACACGATTCACTGTGAGCTGGGTGTGAATATGAGAAACACAATCTCACATGTTTCCTGGATCATTGTATGAACCTCTACAACTTTCAAAGGCTTTTTACAGCATTCATGAGAGTTGTAAACCACTCTGAGACCAACATGCTTGTGTGGATTCGTTATCTTATATATTGCCCTAAGCCCAGATATGATAGTCAACATATCTTTTGTAGGCTGGGTTCAGGGATGAGACCCATTACTTTGCCTGTAAGCTGGATCCAAAAATGAGTCACTATCCCACTTGAGGCCAGATCAACATATGAAGATCACAATTCCAATTTTCTTCTCGATTCACTTTTAGACTTAGGAACTTAATAGTGGGCTTTGTACATGTGGGATGGTGAAGACATTTGCTTTCACCTGGGTGCCTAATGGAGAGTCCCAATCTAAACTTTTGCTGATCTCTTTCATAAAACTCTCTTTACAACCCAAGAAGTGTATACATTATGAGTTAGTGTAAAGTTTTTGAGTTTGATACAAATATGAAACCCAGGACCTCATCTATTTCCCTAAGCCTAGTAACGAATGGAAAAATATATCCTACCGGCTGAATCCCAGAATAAGTTTGACCATCATGCCTGTTAAGTGAAGTAAGGTATAGGAGGACATAGTCACATTTGTGGGCAAAAAGTGAGTCAGGAATGTAACATCACTTAGGTGCTGTGACAAGCATCATGTCATAATGTCCTCTCTAAGAAGGGTATAGGTATTAGAGTAACATCAACTGGGTGTTGGAACTGCAGTATGACAAAATCCCATATGTGGAAGAAAACAACCTAGAAGTGAGAGCCAAAATGCCGACAGAATGAGCCCAGGATATATCAAAACACCTTTTGTGGCTTTGGGTCAGCCATGAGAGTCACATTATTAGGGGGCTGGGCCCAGAAATATGCCATAATTCTTCATATATGCAGGACCCAGGCAAAAGAGTAACATTTTCTGTGTGCTGGGCCCTGCAATAGGTCAACATTTTTCTTTCTCTAATAACCTGAGTGCTGGGTTCAGCAATGTCACAATCCTCTCATTGTAAAGACCAGGCAGGAGAAGAGAGTCACTTCACTTAGGTCATGGGCTCAGAGATACATCCCAGTGCTCCTGTATGCAGGGCTCAGGTAGAAAAGAAGAGCTATATCACTTATATCCTTCTCTAGTTATATGTCACAATGTGACATGTGGGCAGAAACCAGGAAGAAGAGCCACATCACCTGGGTATAGCCTCAAGTAATATGCCACCATTCCCAATGTAGACATATTCAAAAAAAAAAAAAAAAAAAGAATTACACCACAAGCATGCTGGGCTGAATAATATGTAATAATTCCCTCTTTTGGCAGAGTACACAACAAGGAAGAGAGCCATGTCACTTAGGCTTTTCCCTCAGTGGTATGTCACAATTTCTTCAGTCAACAGGATCCATGCAGGAGAGGAGGGTCACATTACCTAGATGCTATATCTAGCAATATGTCACAGTGTCCCCTGTGGGAAGGGCACTGGCAAGCTGGCAGGTGAGAAATGTCACTTAGCCAATAGGTGCAGAGATATGTGAAAATATCTGCTCTTTGCAGGACCAAGACAGAAGAGTCATGTTTTCATGGTTCTGATCCAGTGATATGTAACAATGACCTCATGGAAAATAATTTAAAGCAAAAAGTCTCAATACTGCTATACTAAGCCAAGGGAGATGGCATAATCTCCTCATCTTTAAGCATGACACCATTAACTGTTATCTAGTTGTGTATATGTCAGTCACAAACTCCCAAGTGTGCTTGCCGTTGTATGATACTCTCTACAACATCTGAAAACTTTATGCAACATGCATGGGTCTTGCAAAACTTTCTGTGGGCTACATGCTTATATGGACTCATAATCTTACATATTGCCCTAAACCGAGGTATGTCAGGCAACATGTCTTCTATAGGCTGGCATCAGGGTTGAGACCGTTATTAGGCCTGTGATCTGGGTGTAGAAATGATTCACCATTTCACCTGTAGTCAGATTCCCTTACGAGTGTCACAATTCGAACTTTTGGTTCTATTGATGTGTTCAATTCAGGACTTCAACAATAAGATTTGTAAATGTAGGATATGAGTTAATGTTGTGAAATTCTGTGATCTTTGAACAAATATGAAATGAAGGAACTTAACCATTGACCTAAACCTAGGGGTAAAAGGTAAAATGTCTCCTATCGGTTTAATCCCACAATAAGCTTGATCATCATGTCTTTGAGCTGAAGGAAAGTATATGCCATAATCCCATTTGTGGGCAAAAAACTAGGAAGAAGGTTAACATCACTTAGGTGTTGTGCCAAGGAACATATCATAGTGCCCTCCCCAGGCAGGGCCTAAGAAATGGGGTCACATTAACTGGGGGCTGGAACCCACAATATGACACAAAAACATGTGGAAGAAACACAGAAAACTGATTAGTGCCAAAATACCTACAGAATGAGCAAAAGATATGTCAAAATGCCTTCTGTGGTGCTGACACAGACAGAAGAGTCACATTCTTAGGGTGCTGGGCCAAGCAATATGCCACAATTCCCTCTTTATCCATGGCCTAGGCAGAAGAGTAATATAATATTATCTGGGTGTTGGGTCATGATATACAGCCAAAGCCCTGTTCGTAGGCACTCTTTAGCAAGAAGAGGAGAGTCACACAACCTAAGTACGGGGCTTCTCAATATGTCACAATTCTCCCACTGTACAATTCCAGACAGCAGAAGTGAGTCAAATTTCTTAGGTCATGGGCTCAATGATATGACCCAAAGTCATTAATACGCAGGGCTCTGGCAAAAAAAGTGAGTCATATTACCTAGGTGCTTCTTTAGGTATAGGTCACAATTTAATATGTGGGAAGAAACCAGGCTGAAGAACCACGTCACCTGGTCCTGGGTCCTGAGATATTCACAAATCCCCCTTAGTAAAGGACCTAGGCAAGAGAGTTATATCACCTAGGAACAGGTTCCAACCTTATGTTACAATGCTCCATGTGGGCAGCCTAAGAAGGAGTTCACATCACCTAGGTGATAGGCCCAGATATATGTCACATAACCTTCCTGAAACCATGGTCTTGGCAAAAGAGTACAATCACCTTTGTCACCTGGTCTAGCAATATGTCACTATTCCAGTGGGCAGTTTTTAAGCAGCAGAGTCATATCACCTGTATAATAGGCCTTGTAAAATGTCATAATCTTATCTTTTGTGAATGGCCCTGGCAAAAAAATGTATCATTACCCATGTGCCTGGCTTTTGAGTATGTTACTCTCCTGCACTGTTTGCAGGGCCCATTTCAGAGGGAAAGTTATATCACCTCAGTGATGGACAACATACTATGTCACAAGGATGTGTGTGGGCATGGGGCAGGCAAGCATGTAATGTCACCTAAGTACTGGATCCAATGATGTCACAATTATTACTGAGAGCACGCCAGGCAGAAGGATCACAAGACTTTAATGTTGGCCCAGGTAGATATCAAAATTCCATGTGTAGGCTGGAACCAGTCCAAATAGTGAAATCAAAAAAGCACATGGAAAAGTTTTATATCACAGTCATGATAAAATAAATGTCTAGAGATTAGACTTGTAATGCCATGTGTGTCTTTTTTTCATGTAGAATGGTAGCTTTTATACATCTGTGATTGTGAAAATCCTTACAGTCAGCTGGGTATCCAAACGAGACTCACAATTTGCTCTTTCTCCTAGGCCCTGCTATGACACTCTCTATACAACTTACAGGTGTTATAAAGAAGGCGTGAGTGTTGTAATCTTCTGTGACATTGGTAACAGTAGGAGATGCTTCATGTCACTCATGTCTCTAAACCTAGTTGTAAGAGTCAAAATTTCTCCTATTGGCTGTGTCCACATATGAGAGTCACTATCATGCCTGTTAGCTGTGTCTAGGTATATGTCACCGTGCCGTCTGTGGTTACTAAATAGGCAGGACACTACATCACCTAAATCCTGAGCCAGAAATATTCCAATATTCTCTTTGTATGCAAGGCCCCAACGGAGAAGTAACAGAACTTTGATGTTATGCCCAGCACTATGGTGTAACATTACTTGTGAAGAGTTTCCAGGCAGGAGAGGAGAGTCGTATCACCTAAATGATGGGTGCAGAGATATATCACAAAGCCCTCTGTTGTAATGACCCAGGAAAAAGGGTCATATCATTTGGATGTAGTGCTTAGAAATGCCACAGTCTTCACTTTAATCAGCGTGCAGTCAGGAGAGGAAAGTCATATAACCTAGATCATAGGTCCAGAGATGTGTTATGATCCCTTCGGAGGACACTGTTAAGACAAAAGTCAAATCACCAAGGTTTTGGCCCAATTATATGTAAAAATGTCACATCCAGAGTATAAATAGGCAGGGTTATTAAAGGACTCAAGAGCTGGACAAAAATAAATGTCAGAATAACACCTGTGAAAACGTCCAGTGTTGAGAGTCACAGTCCTGCACATGACCTGGTTCCTGGTACAAGAGTCATTATTAGGCCTTTTATTTGTTCTCAAGTATATGGCACATTACCACTTGTGGGGAGGGAGAAGAAAGTAAGGAAAGTCACATCATTTAAGTGGGTGCATGTCCAGTGAAATTTCAAAATTCTCCTTGCTGGTGGGACTCTTGCAGAAGAGTCAATCACCTGGATGTTGGCTTCAGTGACATGTCTAAATCCTCCCTGTTGGCAAGGCTTAGTCAGGAACCAGGATAAAGGTGAAGTGACTCTTTTGCCTGACTTCTCCTCACATGTTAGATTGTGTTATATACTTAGGGAAGCACCTAGGTGATATGACTCTTCTCTTCTGCCTCAGCTCTGCCTACTTGGGACATGGGTCATATATCTGAGCCCATGTTCTAAGTGATGTGTCTGTTTTCTTCTGCCTTAGTCCTTACAATGGGATGTTGTGACATATTGCTAAGCCCAATACTGGGATAAAATGAGGGCTGTTTTTCCATGCCAATAAAATAAATTTTGATGTATTGCAGGGTGCAGCACCCAGATGATGTCACTTTTCTGCCTGTGTCCTGCAGAAAGAGATAATTATGACATATTGCTGGGCCCATCACCCTGAAGATGTAACTCTTCCATCAAAGCCAATGTAAAAGACCTACCTAGAAATAATTATTCTTGCTGCATTTTATGCAAATAATCAGGCCAAGTATCAGAATAAAGCTTACTTTACAAACAACACAGTACTATCATGATTTGTATTTTAATATAAGATGACTGGATAAAGTTTATGTTTCACAACTTATTATATATTTGTCATTAAATTCTAAACTCATTAGTTTTGCATTGCTGCCTATATTTTAGACCAACTTTGCTTATTTCTGTGACCCAGCTAATGATCTTCAACTGCAGCCCACAATAAACAAAAGGAATTGGTAACATAAAAATCTGGATTAACATTCTAGTTCTGGACAATTATCCTGCAAATTCTGCAGAGTGATGGGAATATATAGGGTGCCCACCTAAATTTAATGAAGCACAACTGTAGCCACTAGTTTCCTCAGTATGTCACAGTCATTCTTTTCTCACCCTTGTAGAAGAACTCAATTCCACAGCTTCACCTTAGCATTCAGCTCATGATAAAAGGTCCATTGAATGCCCTGAGACACATTTTTGTCCCAGCCTCAATTCTAAGCTTCTGGTTGTCACCATAGAAAAAAGTAGAAAATTTGAGAAACATAGAGGCAGGTGATAATGGAGGTAAAAAAGCACAATGCCGGTGAGCATAACTAATTCCCAGTGATTAAGCCAAGCCCCCGATTTCATGGATAAAAATTATCCTACTATCCATGCCATAAATGAGGTCTAATGAACTCCAGAGCTACTGACAGCAGGGAAGATAGGGCACATATGGGTAAGAGTGGATATATCCACCCGCTTAGGCATCCCTGTTAACATTGGTGAAAGCTGCCTCGACACCCATGGGAGGCACACTGTTACAATCACTGGGACTTGGGGATACAAGGTTTGAAGTGGGAAAAAGAATATTCTTTCTCCTATAGCTCAACATACCCTGGGTAATTGCTAGGAAGAGAAAGGAGCCAGGGACTCCTGCTCCTCTCTCTTTCAAGATAGGTAGCCATTCATCTTTAGCCTATACCCCTTTTGAATGCATCCTGAACCCTTGGAACTCCTTTGAAAAAATGCTTACTTTTCATTTTTTTCTCCTCTGTTTGTTGTTTACAGATAGGTAATCATATCTCCATGTTTTGGGACATTCCCCTTCAATGCATCCTCCAAGTTTGGAAGAGTTAATTTCCCAAATATTAAACTAGGTGGCTTAGGATTGGACCCAGGAGGAAAGAACCCAGAAGACTGATATCCTGTCAAAAGGATAAAAGTTGTTTTTTCTCTTTCTTTCTTTCTTTTTTTTCTCTCTCTCTCTTTCTTTATCTTTTCTTTCTTTCTCTCTCTTTTCTTTCTTTGTTTCTTTTCTTTCTTTCTTTCTTTCTTTCTTTCTTTCTTTCTTTCTTTCTTTCTTTCCTTCTTTCTTTCTTTCTGTCTGTCTTTCTCTCTCTCTCTTTCCTTCTTTCTGTTTCCTGTTGGACTCTTGGCCTCCCTCTCCCTATGCAAACTTGTGAAAGACCTTGGATATTTTTAGCTGTCTTTTCCACCTTTCCCTTGGTTCATTTTAATACGTGTTTTTTAATAACACAGTTTGATTCTCCTCAACTTCAGGCTATCAAACTTCAAACAGCCACACTACCAGAGCCTGAGAAAATGGCCCCTTTCACTGGGGACACTTAGGCCTCTAAGGAAGGTCTGACTGCTGTTTTTTTCCACAACAGTGTTCCCTGTCATCAGGAAGCACTTAAAAGTGGTTTTTGTTCTCACCTTTATCCTTATTCTAACAGCTGTTAGATGTACTTATTTAGAGGGGAAAATAACAGAGTTAGAAAACATCCAAGGGTCGTGGACAAAATCCCATCTTCAAGCCTAAAACAGCCTGAAGGCTGAAAAATCTGCTTGTCCCAGATGAAGCCTGCCTTTTTCCAACAGATTCTCTTGGACTAATTTCCATCTGAACACTGGGGGAAGGGAGTGGATCCTTGGAAGGCCATGGAAATTTTACCCCTTGTGCAGGGAGGAGGACCCTGGCTTCATCAGTTCCTGTGCGATGGTCAGGTGTTCTGCAATCTGTGAGGTGGGGGCCTGGTAAACATGACTCCCACTCACTTAGTTGAGTTTTTCTTTTTTCCTTTTTTTTTTAACCCAATCAGCTCTACTCCTTATCCTTCAGGAGTGTCCCAGAGCCAAATCTTTCCTATCATGTGACAAGAACCCAATTTTGCTGAAGGAGAATGTTCCGTAACACGAGGAATTAGAACCTTTGTTTAAGATAAGCTGAATTTATGCATGTGGGTTTCATTCTGGCTTCTGTTATGTGTTTCAACATTTATTTAACTGTCTTTATGCCAGCACCACAATATTTTGATTACTGTAACTTGGCAATATGTTTTGAGGTACAAAATATTATCTAAGGGTATTCTTTTTTTCCCAAGTTGATTTGCTACTTTTTTTTTTTGATTTGCTTGTTTGTTTTTGAGTGTTTATGTAAATCATAGTGCAATATTTGAGGGCTTACTCCTGTGATGCTAATACTTTGGGAAGCCAAGGAATGTGGATTGCAGGACACCAGGAGTTTGACACCAGCCTGGGCAATATGGTGAAACCCTGTATCTACAAAAAATACAAGAACTTGCTGAACATGGTGGCATGCACCTGCTGTCTCAGCTACATCTGGCGCTGAGGTGAGAGGATCAATTGAGCTTGATATGTCAAGGCTATGGTGAGTCATGATTATAACACTACACTTCAGCCTGGGTGACACAGCTAAATATTGACTCAAACATTTTAGACTATTTTACTACTTCTGCAAAAAGAACTATTGGCTTTTTGAAAGAGTTCTTATTGACCTGTAGATCATTTCTAATACCGTTAACTGAGACACCACTCTTTTCATGAGGGCATTAGCTGCAGAGAGTATGTCCTTTGCAGACCCCTGAGCCAGCAACAGATGAATGAAGTACCCTGTCACACAGATATTCTGCTTCACAAGTCCAGCGGAGGATCTGAGGACACTAACAGTCTCCAAAGGGAGTCCTGTAAAGAGTGGCAGCTGCAACCTGAGCAGATTGCACTCCAGGCATTTATTTAGTATAGAATTAATAACAGAAGCTTTGAGTAAACACACTTGTGGATAATTAACCTGGTTAAGAGACTAGTTCTCTGAATAATTAAGCCTCAGTTACCACAGTCTAAAGTAAATACCAGTGGGGGCAATTTCCCTGATCGACATTCCCCAGAAAGGACCATCTGGCTTAAAGGTTAGTTAATGGAGGTGGGGTAAACTAACTTAATTGGGGAAGCCCCTATTGGCCCTAGTATTTACCCTATGACCAAATGCTTTAAGGTTAAAACTGGCTACCTTCAGCTCATTGAATTATTACAAGCTATGCAACCTTTCAGCATTCCAAAAGTTTGTGACTATTCTATAACTTTCCCTAATTATTTTCTTTTAATATTTCTGCCATCACCCTGAGTGAATTACAAAATCCTCCCCTTCATTCTTTTCTGCATCGGGTTTTTGATTACAGAGCACAGATACGTGCAGTCATAGGTTTGTCAGGCGAGGTGGTCACTGATCTTATTCCAGCTTTGCATCATAGAAATAGCAAATAACAAAAAACAATCATGAGTATAATTAACAACACTTCTTCCGGTCAGAGTGACTTGTAGAGTTACTTGTCATCTGAGTTCACTGTAAGGTATTAATGAGGAACCTCACTGGGAGAATGTTAATTTCCTTTTAATTAAGCAGTTGTGTTGTTAGAAGCTGGAAAGGGGGTGTTAGTCTAAGTACTAGGGTAGAGTAAAGCAGGTTAGAAGATGGGCTTAATAGATTTTGGCATATACAGGTAGTAGACAAAGTGAGAGAGTAAAAATGGGGCAGCATTTGTATAGCCTTCTGAGTCATCTTCTTCTGATAAAGCTGCATCATCTTGCAGGATCTCTCCTAGGCTGGCTCGAGTTTTTTCTTCTTTTAATCCTTTGATGAGGATGCAGTGTCTTGGCTGGTGCTGGTGTATTGGAAATTGTAGAGATTGTACCTGTGCTAAGAGATCTCTTATAATCTTTGTTAAAGAGCTTGTGCTTTTAATGTCCAGCTTACAGAAAAACTGGATGACACATCTTTAACTTTAGCCAATATGTTGACTCAGAGAATTTGGTTAACAATTAACATTTTAAAACATGCTTAGACTTTCAAAACAGAATTATACAACATGTCCTGTATAGTTTTCTTTTTATAATCTTTTTGTGACTTTCACAGACAATTTTTGACATGCTTTAACTTTATTTCTTTTATAACCTTCCTTAATAAAGGTGCGTTCTAATGGTTATAACTTTCTTTTTTTTTTCTTTTTTTAATTATTATTATTATACTTTAGGTTTTATGGTACATGTGCGCAATATGCAGGGAAGTTACATAAGTATACGTGAGCCATGCTGGTGCACTGCACCCACTAACTCGTCATCTAGCATTAGGTATATCTCCCAGTGCTATCCCTCCCCCCTTCCCCCACCCCACAACAGTCCCTGAAGTGTGATGTTCTCCTTCCTGTGTCCATGTGTTCTCATTGTTCAATTCCCACCTATGAGTGAGAATATGCCGTGTTTGGTTTTTGTTCTTGTGATAGTTTACTGAGAATGATGATTTCCAATTTCATCCATGTCCCTACAAAGGACATGAACTCATCATTTTTTATGGCTGCATAGTATTCCATGGTGTATATGTGCCACATTTTCTTAATCCAGTCTATCCTTGTTGGACATTTGGGTTGGTTCCAAGTCTTTGCTATTGTGAATAATGCTGCAATAAACATACGTGTGCATGTGTCTTTATAGCAGCATGATTTATAGTCCTTTGGGTATATACCCAGGAATGGGATGACTGGGTTGAATGGAATTTCTAGTTCTAGATCCCTGAGGAATCGCCACACTGACTTCCACAAGGGTTGAACTAGTTTACAGTCCCACCAACAGTGGAAAAGTGTTCCTATTTCTCCACATCCTCTCCAGCACCTGTTGTTTCCTGACTTTTTAATGATTGACATTCTAACTGGTGTGAGATGGTATCTCATTGTGGTTTTGATTTGCATTTCTCTGATGGCCAGTGATGGTGAGCATTTTTTCATGTGTTTTTTGGCTGCATAAATGTCTTCTTTTGAGAAGTGTCTGTTCATGTCCTTTGCCCACTTTTTGATGGGGTTGTTTGTTTTTTTCTTGTAAATTTGATGGAGTTCATTGTAGATTCTGGATATTAGCCCTTTGTCAGATGAGTAGGTTGTGAAAATTTTCTCCCATTTTGTAGGTTGGCTGTTCAGTCTGATGGTAGTTTCCTTTGCTGTGCAGAAGCTCTTTAGTTTGATTAGGTCCGATTTGTCAATTTTGGCTTTTGTTGCCATTGCTTTTGGTGTTTTAGACATGAAGTCCTTGCCCATGCCTATGTCCTGAATGGTAATGCCTAGGTTTTCTAACATTTCTTTCTCTTTATCTCTTTTCTTTGTCTTACTTTTTATAATCTTGACCTCTGATTTTTCTAGTCTTTCTTTCTTTTTCCCTCTATTTCTCTCTTTAAACTTTCTGTATCTCTCTGATCTTGGACAGCAATTAAATGAGTGTTGGTATCAATAGATACTTGTACATATCTAAGTTTTCCAAATTCAAGTATGGGTGTAACATCTGTTTGCTATATAGCAGGTTAAGTTCTGTTCCCCAAGTGTTAACACCTGTTGAAGGAAGGGACTTACCTGTGAGCTGGCAATCCAGGCATTGTAGGATAATTTGTTTAGCCGGTCTCTGAGTAATTTGGTAAATTTCTTCAATTTTGGTGGAAAAATTCATGCAATTAGTTGGCTTGGTCTAGCAATGCTGTCATAACCTGTAGGTCTGCTTGATCACTGCTCATAAGCCAATGGGCCAGGAAGTAAGCTGTGGGCTCAAAGGTGTGTAATAAAAATGTGACTTGTATGTTGATCTAGTCAATTGCTGAAGTTAGAGAAGGAGTAAACAGTCCTCGCTCCAGAGTAGAGTTAAGGTTGTAAACCTCTTTTAACAAATAAACAGAGTAACCTTAGCTTTCTGTGTGCTAGTAAACTCATATTGCATGATTGAATTATATGGTCTCTACCAGACTGCTGCTTTTCCATGTTTGCCAGACACATCAGTAAATGGTGTTAAAGCATTAGTTATAGGAGGGTAAACTATTTTTGTAGACATTATTACCGGAGTATGAGATAAGAAATGAAGGAGTTTATCAGTAGGGAGGATGTGCTCTATTTGCCCCATGTAATCAGATAAAATGATTTGTGGGTGTATTGACAAAGATAATGCAGCTTTGAATTGCTCTTTACTTAGAGGAATCATGATGATATCCGTTATGTGGCAACTGATTTTAATGTTTGTGACCTGAATAGACGACTTTAGTAATTAACTGAATATAAGGAGACAGTGTTTTAGTCCCGGTATGGGAGCAAAAAAACCATTCTAGGAAACATAGCCTGGGAGTCATTTGTCCTAGTAACCCTGTAGGGGAGTGTTAGGTGGAAAAAATAAATAGCTGATTGTAATACCATGGATCAATGCGATCTAGCTGCCTTTGAAAGATGGCTTGCTCAATTTCCTTGATTTCCATTTTTGCTGCAAGGGTTAAATATCTGGAGGAATTGAGGGCTGGGTTGCCCTTTAAGATAGAGAACAGGTTTTGTAGTTTATTGGTAGGAATTCCCACAAAGGGACAAATCCAGTTAATTTGTCCAATAATTTCTGATAATCATTTAAGGTGTGTAAGTTGTTAGTACTTAGTTTAAACTTTTGAGGTCTTACTGACCAGGAGATTAACAGATATCCAAGATATTTTCAAGGAGGGGACATGGGTACTTTTTCAGGTGCAATGACTAACTTTTCAGCTGTATATTCTTTATGACAGAATTAAACAAATTTAAAGGTGTTGGCTCCGTTGGGGCTGCTAGTAGAATATCATCCATAAAATGAATACTTTCATAATCAGGAAATTTTTTTCTACTAGATAGCAAAGTTTGCTTTTAACTGTTTCTAAGCTAACTCATGGGTTGTTTGTAATGTCTCAACCTTTAAACGTTACTGTTTTACTTAAATTGAATTTGGTGAGCCTCATCAGGATGGAAGAGAGATAACAACAGTGGACATTATTAGAAAGATGTTTTATAATTCTTACATTTTACTTAAATTTTAGCTGAGAACTATAATCTGAGATGTTGCTTGTAAACAAGGAGCACATGAGATTTTGTCTTGGATAGCCTGTGGATCTAGAAAAAGGAGCAGGCAGGTCCCGGTGCTGTGGTTGCTTTACATTTGTAAAGTCGCCATTTTTTGCCTGTGCCATTTTTTCGCTTGTGCTGGCTCGCTTCCCCAGCTGCAGGACACATGTGGCCTGGGTGGGCTTTGTCACATGTGCTTCTGACCCCTTCACAGCAGGCTAGTTCTGGCTGCAGCTTGGCTCTTTGTTGTTTCTGTCACAGTGTGGGTGGAGTTTTTCTTTCTACTTACTGCTTCCTTGTCCTGGCCCTGTGGCTCTGGCTTTTAACGATTATTCTTAACACTTTATGTACCTGATTACTTTGCTGAATTTTGCATTACCGGGCAGGCTAATAACTCTCCTTTTATTGTTGCCAGCTTAAGACAGGGACTAATAGCTGGAGCGTATTCCTGGTCTTTTTTCTTACATATTGAAGAAGAGGACTCAAGTAAAACCTCTGTTTCTTCTTTGTTATTTTGGCCCAGTGATATTAGGGCTCACGGAAGAGGAGGTGATAAGGCAGGTGACATTTCCTCCTCCTTCGCCTTTATAGGCTGTTCTGTGTATAACGGAGACAGGGCTGCTCTAATTAAAGCCCATAACTGCTGGGACCTCTTGCCTTTGTGTCTGATGTTGAAGATTTATCGCCACTTATTCCCAGAGTTCTACATCCAGTGTTCCATTTTCTGGGAACCATGGTCTTGGGATTGTGTCCAGAATTGGTTCCTTCCAGTGGGTTATTGGTCTTGCTGACTTCAAGAAGAAGATGCAGATCTTCACAGTGAGTGTTACAGCTCATAAAAGTAGGGCAGACCCAAAGAGTGAGCAGCAGCAGATTTATTGCAAAGACTGAAAGAGCAGAGCTTCCACAACATGGAAGGTGACTGAAGCAGGTTGCTGCTGCTGGCTCGGGTGGCCTGCTTTTTTCTCTATTTGGCGCCACCCACATCCTTCTGATTGGTCCATTTTACAGAGTGCTGATTGGTCTGTTTTACAGGGTGCTGATTGATCCATTTTTACTGAGTGCTGACTGGTGTGTTTACAAACCTTTAGCTAGACACAGAGTGCTGATTGGTACATTTACGATCCTTTAGCTAGACGGAAAAGTTCTCCAAGTCTCCTACCCAATTAGCTAGACACAGAGCATTAATTGGTGGATTTACAAACCTGTAGTTGGACACAGAGTGCTGATTGGTGCATTTACAATCCTTCATCTAGACAAAAAGTTCTCCAAGCCCCCATCCAACCCAGAAGCCCAGCCAGCTTCACCTCTCAATCCCCTCTCTAAACAGGACACCCCAACTGCTGTTGAGAATTGGACAATGACCACTCTAGCTACTTCCTGCTAGATATAGGGGCAAAGAACTACACTGCAGTTGTAGTGTCCTCCAGAGGGGAACCCTTTAGGCCAGTGAAAGGGCCAGGAGGTTGGTCCAGGGGTCCTTGGTGGAAGTTGCTAGTTGAGCTCATATGGGGTTCCATTTGTAAGACCATCTCTAGCTTGATGACCTCAATTCTAGAGGAAAGAAATTTGAGAAGAAGGTTAACAATACAGGGCTTGAAAGCAAGTAGTGGCAAGATGGCTGCCATGGGACCTAGAAAGGGGAGAAGCCATGTTGCCCAACTTCAGAATTTGGTATAAGGGTTTGAAAGATGTTGTCTTATTTCACAAGCCTTTTACTGTACACACCAGGCAGCGTCTTGTACTATCCCTCACTGGTTAGTGTAAAAACAATGCTCTTCCCTTAAGAAGGTGCAGAGTCCTCCTTTCTCAGCAGTGAGGAGGTCTAGGCCTCTGTGGTTTTGGAGAGTCACTGCTGGTAAAGAATCTAGCAGGGATTGTAGAGTAAGGATAGATTTTGTGATTTCTCACACACTATCTGAGAAATCCTTTGAGAGTGTGTGGTGGTAAGAAAATGAAGTAGGTAAACCTGCTATTCTGCTTCTGGTAGCAGTGGCCATTTCTAACCCTATGAGAAGGGGTATTAGTTGCATGGCCCTGCAATGATGGACTTGAGCTTTGAGGAGCACTGATAGGGCCTGATTTCCTGGGGCAATGTTAATGTTGAGACTTAGAAAGACTAAGGTGCAGGTGCCTGTCCAGTTAGTGGGGAGACAGATATAGTTGGACATTCCACATAAGAAGAATAAGCCTTGGCTGGGTAGATATTTAGAAATTTACCCTGGCTTTTAAAGGAATAGGGTATACGGTTTTTTCTTTACTATTTCCATATCTCTTTCTTTCTCTTCGACTTCTCCTTCATCTCTCTCTTTCTGACGCCCTCTTTGTCCATCTGTCTCTTCCTCTCTCTCTCTCACTCTGACTTTCTGTCTCTTTCCCTTTTTCCTTTCTGCTGGTCTTTCCCTGCATCTGCCAGCTGCTTATGCTGCTGTTCTCCCCTCTCCTTCCCCTTTTGATGGCTTTGGCAGTGTAAGATTACCACCTCCTTGGGTTTTTGCACTGTGCGCAATAACTCCATGATTTCCTTGTGGCATTTAATAGGGGTTCCCCCAGAGGTTAGGAACTCCCTTTCTTTCCACATTGCAACATGGGCATGTAGGATTAGATAAGCATACTTGTTATCTGTACACATATTTATTCTTTTTCCCTTTCCCAGTTCTAAGGCTCGGGTAAGTGCCAGTAGTTCTGCTTACTGGGCGCTGGTTCCTGGGAGAAAACACTTACTTTTAAGTATGGTTACATCACTAACTATGGCATAACCTGCCCTTCATATCCCATTCTTCACAAGTGAACATCCATCAGTATATAGGTTAAGGTCAGGATTACCTAAGGGGACTTCTAAGAGATTATCTTGGGCGGCATAAGTCTGGACTGTAATTTGTTGGCAGCCATGCTTGATTGGTTCCCTATCCTCTGGGAGAAAAGTGACAGGGTTGAGGGCCATGCATGTACGTAATTGAAGCACCAGTGTCTCAAGGAGTAGAACTGGTATCTAAGCAGGTTGTTGTCTGATAGCCACAGACTTCCTTTGGCACCTAGTATGCCATTTACATCATGAGTAGTCCAGACAGTGAGATCCTTTCCTTGTATTATTTTGATAGCTTCTGACACTAAGCCAGCCACTGCCACAACTACCCATAAAGAGTGAAGCCAGCCTTTTGCTACTACATCAATTTCCTTACTTAGGTATGCCACTGGTTGGGGGATTGTTCCACGAATCTGAGTAAGGTCTCTAAGAGTTATCCATGTTCTCTTGGTGACATATAAAGAGAAGTTTTGTCCTGTGGGAAGGCTTAAACTTGGAGCTTGTACTAGGACCTGTTTTAAGGTTTTAAAGGGTATTTTAAAATACCTCTGGCTCCCATTCTACTGGATGAGTATATACCCTTTGGATCTCCTTGATTACCGTATAGAGTGGTCTGGCCATCTTGCTGTATCTGGAGATCCATAGTTGGCAAAAGTGGGTGATTCTAAGAACCCCCACAACTGTTTTAATGTCTTAGAGTGAGGGCAAGCCAGTATAGGCTGTATCTATTCCTTACTGAGGGCCCTGGCCCCTCTGGCTAAAATTAGGCCTAAATATTTGACCTGCTGTAGGCAAAGTTGGGCCTTTGACCTAGACACCTTGTAACCTTGATTAGCTAGAAAGTTCAGGAGATCTAGAGTAGCCTGCTGGTATGAGACTTCCAAACTGGTGGCCAAAAGTAAATCATCCACATACTGAAGGACCAGAGTCCCTGGACATGAGAAGTGGCCTAGATCTTGGGCCAGTGCCTGACCAAACAGATGAGGACTATCCCTAAACCCTTGGGGCAAGACGGTCCTTGTAAGTTGGGAACTGTGATCTGTGGAATCCTCAAAGGCAAAGAGAAAATGGGAGCCAGAGTGCAGAGGAATACAGAAGAAGGCATCCTTGAGGTCCAGAACTGTGAATCATGCTGCTTCCTCTGGTATTTGAGAGAGCAGGGTATAGGGGTTGGGTAAAACTGGATATAGAGGAATTACTGCCTCACTGATGAGTCTAAGATCTTGCACTAATCTCCACTGACTGTTCGGGTTTTGGTCTTCTAGAATTGGGGTGCTGCAGGGACTGTTGCATTTCCTTACTGAGCCTTGAGCTTTTAAATGTTTAACAATATCCTATAATCCTTTATGAGCTTCAGGCCTTAAAGGAAATTGCCTTTGATAAGGAAAAGTGGTGGGATCTTTTAGCCTGATTTGGACTGGGCAGACATTTTTTGCCCTTCCAAATTGTCCTTCTAAGGCCCAAACTTCCGGGTTAATTCCCTCCTCAAGCCACGGACAACAAATGGGTAACTTGTTCCCCATATTCGTGTAGATAACAGCTCCAGCTTAGACTAATATATCCCTCCCTAATAAGGGTGTGGGACTTTCAGGCATAACAAGAAAGGCATGTGAAAAGACCGAAGTCTCCCAATTCCGAATCAGGAGATGGGAGAAATACCTGGTTATGGCTTGTCCCAGGATTCTTCGGATGGTAATAGATCTTGAGGATGGTTGCCCAGGACAGTAGATTAACACCGAGAAGACCACATCAGTGTCAAGGAAGAAGTCAATTTCCTGACCATCAGTGGATAAGCATATCCAGGGGTCAGTGAGGGTGATGAAATGAGCTGGCACTTCTCCCAGGCACCCTCAGTCCTGTTGTTGGATCATCTGGTTGTGTTCTTCTGGCCCAGAGAACCATTGCACTGTGGGGCAGTGCACCTTCCAGTGATTTCCTTGGCATAGTGGACTTGGACGAGGGGACAGCTTGTTTTTCATTGGACAATCTTTTTTTAAGTGTCTTTGTAAACCACACTGATAACAAATCCTATGGGGTGATTGGCCTGCTCCATTTTCTGTCCTCTCTGAAACACCAAGGTTTGTTTGTCTGAGGACCATGACTAAGGCAGCAGCCTTTCTCTGATGTCACTTTTCCTTTTGGGCCTGTTCCTCTTGGTCCCTATTATAGAACACCAAGGTTGCCAGGTTTAGTAATGCTTCCAGATTTTGTTCATGGCCCAGGGCTTGCTTTTGGAGCTTTCTCCTGATATCTGTGGCTGACTGGGTAGTAAACTTATCTTTTAGAATCCATTGACCATCGAGTGATTTGGGTGATAGGGGAGTATATTTTCTTAAGACCTCCCTTAGCCACTCAAGGATGGCAGAAGGAGTTTCTTCCTTTCCCTAGGGAGGTTAGGATATGGGGATAAGCTGAGAGGTCCTCCCGTGGGATGTAAATGGCAAGCTTTGCATAGTTTTGTATTCTCCTTCAGTGAAAAGAAAGCTTGGACACAGGGTACTGCACTCCTTTTCCGTGCCTCTTACAGAAAAGGTCATGCTACAGGATAGTATTATAATTTATATTTCCCTCAGGTGGCCATTTTTCTGCATCAGAGAGAGAATATTGGGTCCAGGTCATACTGCAGAAAAAAAAGCCGATTCTTTTTCATGGCTTATGGGTCAAATTGCTCCCAACGGCTTAGGATGCATTTCAAGTGTTGTTCTGTTAATGCCTGAGTGTTTCCCATCTGAAAGACAAAAAGGCCCACTCTTTTTGTTTGTTTGTTTCTCCACCTGCCTAAGAACCCACAATGGATTCTTAACCCTGCTGATCAGAATAGTTGTACTCACCAATGCAGCAGCAGAAACACTAGTTTTCCTCCTGGACCACAACAAAACCTCCACCCTTTCCTGTCCACCTAGACCACAAAGAGGACTGAGAAAAGTCAGATTTGGTGGCCTTTACTGACACATTCTCAAAAACCTCTTAGAGTCCTAAGCATTATCCTGTTAGTACTGGGACTATATCCTTGTCCTATAAAGATGTTATGCCCCAAAAATGAAGTGGAGAGCCGTACCCTTAGGGAGGGAAATGATCTCTAGAGTTGGAAGAGTGATGTCTTTTGTCCTCACTTATATGAATAAGAAAGAAAAAAATTTCTGAGGCATCCCATATCGTAGCTTCAGGAATAGGTTTTTTTAGGCCTGTTTTTCTGAGGAGGGATCCTAAAATTCCAGATAGTCCCCACTATAATGGGACTTTGGGTAAAAATTATGTCTTTCTGATTGCTGAGCCTGAGTCCCAGAAGAAGGGAATAGAGTCCTGGAGATTACACTAGAAAGCATTCTTACAGAAGAAACTAGAAAAACACCAGAGACAGGGAGTGGTTTTTAGAAGCAGGACTAGTCTCAGAGAAGAGAAGCAAGAGGAAGATTGTCTGACAGGCATTAGGACCCAGGAGGCAAGGGTCAAGATAGACAGCATACATGAGAGAGTCTCTCTTGGGTGACATGACTCTAAAAGTTCTATTCATGGCTGTGGGGTCAACCAATTTGTTGTCGGGACCCTGGAGCTGAATGGTTTTCCTATGTACCCTCAGCTCAGCCCAGAAGCACAGGAAAAGTGGAAGCTAGTTCCAAGTAAAGCAACACTCACAACTCTGAAGAGTTGGTGGTTGTTAGAGATCCCTTTCCCAGAAAGCCTGGCACCCGAGTCTTTAGTCCAGTGACCAAGTTAGTCATTTTTAACTGGCCGACAGGTGCCTGGCATTTAGCCCCAGAATTCTAAGGAAAAACAGGACAGAATAGCAAGCACAAGGGGTTGATGGCACTCACTGCTTGACAGTAGGCAATAGTCCCTTTGTGGTCACCAAAAAGTGTCCAGAATTGATTCCTTCCAGTGGGTTCTTGGTGTCACTGACATCAAGAATGAAGCCAGAGACCCTCACAGTGACTGCTACAGTTCTTGAAGACAGTGTGTCCAGAGTTTGTCCCTTCAGGTGTTCATGGCCTTGCTGACTTCAGGAGTGAAGCTGCAGACCTTCCCAATGAATTTTACAGCTCTTAAAGGTGGCACATCTGGAACTGTTTTTTCCTCTCAGTGGGTTCATGGTCTCGCTGGCCAGGAGTGAAGCTGCAGAGCTTTGCAGTGATTGTTATGGCTCTTAAAGTTGGTGCATCCAGAATTGTTTGTTCCTCCCGGCAGGTTCCTGGTCTTTCTGGCTTCAGGAGTGAAGCCACAGGCCTTCATGGTGAGTGTTACAGCTCATAAAGCTAGTGTGGACCCAAAGACTGAGTAGCAGCAAGATTTATTGCAAAGAGCAAAAGAACAGAGCTTCCGCAGCGTGGGAGGAGACCCGAGCAGGCTGCCGCTACTGGCTGAGGTGGCCTGCTTTTATTCCCTTATTTTGCCCCACCCTCATCCTGCTGATTGTTCCTTTTTACAGAGTGCTGATTGATCTGTTTTTAACGAGTGCAGATTGGTGCATTTACAAACTTTTAGCTAGACACAGAGCACCGATTGCTGCATTTACAATCCTTTAGCTAAATAGAAAAGTTCTCCAAGTCCCTTACCCAGTTAAGTCTACACAGAGTGCTGAGTGGTGCATTTACAATCATTTAGCTACATAGAAAAGTTCTCCAAGTCCCCACCCAACCCAAAGCCCAGCCAGCTTCACCTCTCAGGATTACAACAGTTTGCATTATATCCCTCAGTTGAGCCTGCAAAACTGATGCCCCATTAGCCTTAAGCAACTGTTTCAACACTTTTATATACTGTTTCTGTGAAGCTGATAAGTGTTGTCCCATGAGAATACCTCAGCTTGACTCAACGTCCCCCAGAACTTGGTAACCTCAAGTGGGTACCAATGACTTACTGATTAGTCACTGACTTCACCACGTGGATTCTTTTTCCACCTTTGCTTTCAGGGAGTCCATCACATTCCTCATTCTTCTTCCACAGCTTTCCCCATGAGAGTGGTTCTCACACTTCCCTCACAGATTGCCTCACACAATGGGCTCCAGTTACAGGGAGCTCTTTCTGCACAGCCCTGGCTGCCCTTACATGGGGGCACCATTTGAGGTAGTGCTCCCATTGTGGGGGCAGTAGCTTCAGGGGTCTGTCCCTTGCAGACCCCTGACCTGGTGATGGGTGAATAAACTGTCCTGACACACAGACATTCTGCTTTGCCAGTCCAGCAGAGGGTCGGAGGCCACTCCCAGACTCCAAAGGGAGTCCTATAAAGAATGGCAACTCCCCCGAGCAACTCACACTCCAGGCTTTTATTTAGTATAGAATTAATCACAGAAGTTTTGAGTAAACACACTTGTGGATAATTAACATAGTTAAGAGAATCGTTCTATGAATGATTAAACCTCAGGTACCATAGTCTAAAGTAAATACCACTGGGAGGAATTTCTCTGATCTACCTCCCCAGAGAGAGCCATCTTAGTTAATGGAGGAGTGTAAACAGACTTAACTGCAGAAGCATCAATTGTCCCTAGTATTTACCCTATGGCCTAATGCTTTAATGTAAGAACAGGTTGCCTTCAGCCTGTTCAATTATTACAAGCTATATAATAATTTTAGCCTTTTAGCCTTCCAAAAAGGTTTGTTACTATTCCTTATAACTTTTCCTAACACTTCCCTGTAATATTTCTGCCAGCAGCCTGAGTGAATCCAATTAACATGTAAAACATTGCAAACATGTACCATAAAACCTAAAGTTTATTAATAATAATAAAAAAAAATAAAATAAAATAAAGAAATTTGCCTATTCTAACTCTTGAAAAACAGTATGCCCAAGAATTTGTCTAGTTTTCATATATATACAGACATACTAGTTTTCTTTGGTTTTTACTTCCGGTTATATTTTATTGTAGTCAGAAATAATTTTTTTGTGATTACCATCTGTTTAAATATGTTAAAACTTGCATTCTAGCTTAAAAGTTTGTCAATCTAAGAAAACGTGCCAAATGTATATAGAAATATGTACTATGCTATTGTTGGATGAAATATTTTGTAGGTTATCCCCAGGTCTTTTTTTGCTTTTTAACTTTTTTTTTTCTGTATATTTTTCTTTTTCTCTATTTTTTTTTTTAATTTACATTCATTTTTTCTATGCATTTAAGTTTGTTTCTATGTTTTATGTTTTATATTATCATCTCTTCATTTCAAATGTTCTCCAACTTGTGTCTTGTTTGAAACATTTTATTTAATTTCTTTTTTATCTTATTTACTTCCATTCTTATCCCTTTATATTATTTTATGTTATTTCTCCATCTTTATCTTTATTTTTAATTTTTATTTTTTTCTCCTGATTCATAAAATTTTATTTATTTTATTGCAAATTATTTCATTTCTGTTTATTTCTCTTAAGTTTATTGTATTTATTTTCTTCATCTTCATTTCATTTATTTTCCCTGATCCTAATTACATTTCTCTTTATTTTGGTCTATTTTATTTCAGTTTATTTGTCCTTACTATTTTTTAATTACTTTAAATTTATTTTTAAATTTTTTTCTCTTGATTTTATTTGTTTCACTTTATTTTTCTATATTTTGTATTGTAAATCAGAAGAGATGAGCTATTTTAGATTGACCCAGCCATAGTGGTCAAAACTTGTGTTTGCTGAGGCTCTCTGGCAGCCACTCTAACCCAGGCATCCCCAATCCAGGGTATAGTCAGGGCCTCCTAGCAGGATTGCTAAGATCCCTGGGCAGATGTTTCATTGTTACAGAACCATCTAGCATTAAGTCCACGGGCCATTTATCCTGCTTCCTGAAACCACCTGTAAGCTTCAGTGTTGCTAGGCCAAGGGCCTGGCCACCCCTTTATTTGTGTGCCAATTCATCCTTCACACACAATCCCAGGTACTGGCCCCTCTGCCTTCTTTACCAGGACAGGCCCCACACCCACTCCACTCCACCAGGGCATGTCTAGACCACATGTGTGTCTTTTTGTTGCAAGAAAGAAAAAATATTTTTGTGTTGGTCTGTTTTTGAGACAGAATCTTGCTATGTCACCCCACCAGGAGTGTGGTGACACGATCTCGGCTCACTGCAGCCTCCGTATCTCAGATTCAAGAAATTGTCCTGCTTCAGCCTCCCAAGTAGCACTGCAGGATTGTACCACCCTCCTCGGAATTTTTTTTTGTTTGTTTGATGTTTAGAGGAGACGTAGTTTCACCAGGCTGGTTTGGAACTCCTGACCTCGAGTGATCCTTCCACCTTGGTATCCAGAAGTACTAGGGTTACAGGTGTGAGCCACCATGACTGACTGAAAAATATATTTTTAAATTTAAACTTGACATATAACAGATTTATTATGAAAATTTCAGCTTTATGGGTAGATATACATGCAACTATGTGTGTGTGAAAATGGTAATAGTATGAGAAGATAAACATTTCTACACTTTGTTTAATAAATTTACGGAGTTGTTATTTTACTTTTTCCTGTCTATCTCTATATGTTCAATGGAAAAATCCTCAGTGAAGGCTCCTCGGTACGATAAACAAAATATTGTGGAATCAGACATTAATAGATGAACAGTGAAGTAACTTCTGGTTTTCATCTGGAGCTCTCACAGTTAGGATTGAAAACTCTTGGTTGTAAACTCATGTGATGAGGAATTATACTATGCTGTCCTCTTCTGCACATTTGTCTACCGTCAAAGTTCTTTGAACTTGCCAAAGAAAAAAGTGGGAAGTTGTTTCCCTAACACCTACTCATCTCTCTTTCATAGTTTTTATTTTTGGTTGTGCATTGTCCAGATTGCATAGAAGCTCATGATTACAGAGGACACATTTGTCAAAAGAAAGCCTTGTTGCACCAGGATTAAGTGAAGATATTTACTACCTAGGACCTATGGTTCCTCCAAAGCCAGGATGAAACAATTACCGAAGTCAGAAAATGATGACAGAAGTTTAGAGCTGCTCATGGGGAAAGAAAAATGCTCCCTTTTGCTTTGAAAGTGGTCACTGCCTCTTCATCAATCTTATGTCTGACCATGATGTGTTTCGTGTTCATCTTTCTTGGTATTCCAGTGATAGTTCATCTGAAAAAAAGAGGCTTGAATGAGAGTGGTAAGGAGAACAATTGCATCCTTCTCTAGCTGACGGCTTGGTGAGTTTTGAATTCCATTGAGCAGAGACTGAAATCCTTCTTTACTATGGAGTAAGTTGTGTCAAATTTGACTCCCATGTATATGGCACCAGTTTCAAGATGTCAAAGAATAGACTCAGAACCAGTGAATGAGATATGGAGTTTTACTTTGGACTTACATAAAGTGGAGAAAGTCCAGTGTCAGTGGGCTAAGTAAAATAACAACACCCACTTGCAAAAAGCTTTTAGTTAGTGTAGTATTTTTATTTAGCACATTTGTCTGAATAACCTTTCAGCTGTTGGCCTTTATTTAACAAGAAATGAAAGGCTTCAATCCCCTGTGTGGCCTCTGTTCCATGCCACAGGGTAGGACAGACCAGGGGCTCATATGTTCCTCATAGATAAAGAATAATTTATAGGTTGGCCACTACAAGATGTTTTTTTCTTTGAGACAAAATCTCACTCTGTTGGCCATGCTGGAGTGCAATGGCATGATCTTCTCCTGTCTCAACCTCCCAAGTAGCTGGCATTACAGGCAAGTTCCACAATCTCCAGCTAATGTATATTTAGTAGAGATGAGGTTTCTCCATGTTGGTCAGGCTTGTCTTGAACTCTTGTCATTTTTAATAGAGACGATGTTTCTCCGTGTTGGTCAGGGCTGATCTCGAATTCCTGACGTCTGGTGATCCACCGGGCTTGGACTAACTAATTTCTGAGATTACAGGCATTAGCCACTGCTCCCAGGCATGCCACAGCTCGATTCTTGTCACTTGGAAGTTTTAACACTCAGAAGCCCTTTTAATATAAGGTTAGTGTCCAGATATTCCCAAGTGAAGTTAACACTGTCAGTTGCAACCATCATATAATCTGGTTCAGACAACAGAGATTCTTCTTCCTGAGACTCTAGACAAAGAGATTTTTGCTTTTTCTTGAATCACTGCATTGACAGGATTTTATCTAAGAGGCCTGATGTCTGTGCACATTGCTGATATGGATATCTAAGTTAATGAGATGGCTTCTTAGCTGGTAGGGTCTGTTCCTATTATAGGTTTGTTCAGGCTGCTGAGGTGCTCCTTCTCCAGAATTTCACTTGACTATATCATTCTGGGGCTCTAGTACTATTTTACAAGGTGGGACATGCTGAAATAAACCCTAAAATTGTGGTTCAGAATGACCAGAATGAGGCTGCACTTTAAAAGAGAGAACTGCCAGGGTTGTGTATTATTATTCTTGCCATTCTAACATATCTTTTGTTATGGAGACCAGAAAAGGATCTGAGTATGTGACAGTCCTTCTCCTAGAGTTGCTACTATTTATACATGACTCAAGTGTCAAGGTAGGTTGTGAGATCTCCCTTCCTGGAACAGCCTGAGTAGGCTAGAGCTCTGTAAACCTTGATACTTGGCTCAGGCAGTCTTCAGAGGAATTTCAAAAGTTATAGGGTATGGAGGGTAGAGAAAGAGCTGGTAATGATGGCAAGTTATGGGAGGCTGGAAGAGAATGGGACCTGCTTGAAACAGTACAAACCCTGCCTGGGTGTAGCTGAGGAGGCAGGAAGAGAATGGGATCTGCTTGAAACAGTACAAACCTTGCCTGGGTGGAGCTGAACAGTCAAGCCAGTTCTCTGATTTGGGATTTGTGCCATGGAATTAACAGGCCCACTTATGCTCTGGCTTGGGTGCTTAACTCTTGTTGAAGAGCAAAATGTGAATTCTGGACTCTGGAATTTCAGTTTTGCAGTCCAGTGGAGTGTAGAGGCCCAGGTTGGCCCAAAAAAGAAGCTGTGGGTGGGCTTACCACAACTGACTGGTTGCTTCTCTGCCTACGTTCACAAGGAAGAAGAATCTTTTTTCTGAAGACAAGCCCAGAGAGGAGTCAGGCAAGCCCAGGGAAGTCTGAAACTTAAGGGAGTCAGAAAAGAAAAAAGTTAATGTCTCAGATATGTGCTTTTGCCCCTCTTGGCTTGTGGCTTTGGGGGCTCAATTTGCCCATCAGAAAAATGGGCAATGAAATCCCTTCAGTGAGAGGCTGCTCACCCCACTTTTACCAAGCCACTGCACAGTGCCCACCCTGCAGCTCCAGAAGGTGCATTGCCACCTCTCTTTCCCAGTTTCAAGTGATTCTTCTGCCTCAGCCTCTGGTGTAGCTGGGATTACAGGCACCCACCCAGATTATTTTTGTATTTTTAGTAGAGATGCAGTTTCAGTATGTTGGCCTGACTGGTCTTGAACCCCTGGTCTCTGGTGTTCCACCTGTCTCAGCCTCACAAAGTGCTGAGATTTCAGATGTCAGCCACTGCACCCACACCAAAGAATGTTATGTGAAATTTTCTGAAAAGATAACTATATATTATGTGTACAGTTAGCAACAGGCAAAGGGACAAACAAAAAAAGCAGAATTTGGTCAAGATTATTCTAAGCCAGGAGCAATAATATTTCAAATAAATGAGTTTAATACAAAGCTGTGAAAAAAATTTGCTTTCAAAATCATTGAAGTTTTTCATTTGGTGATAAGTTATCAGCACTTGTAAAATTATCTGTTTCATTCTAATATATTGCTTTTCTTCTCAAAGTAGGTACACAGCCATAAATAAATATAACTACTTGCTATACATCTGATACACACCTGAACTTTATTTACAGTAATATATCTCTTACATTTAAATTCATGTAAATTAAAAATAAAGGTCTTTATGTGTTTAGCAGACCAGAGAAGTCATATGTTTAATAGAAAAAAGTAGGATAAAATTTTGTAAATATTTGTTCAGAATTCATAAGAAGGTAGCTCCATTATGGTCACATAATCTCCATTAGAACCATCAAAATAACCTTTAGTTACAGGAAAAACATAAATGTAAGTTGTAAAAATCATATTTTCCAAATTATTCTAAGTTAAAGACCACTGACGAAAGGATCACTACAGATGTTATTTCACTGTCACCCTATAGTATATTGTCACCATCTGTTACCTACAGCTTTGTGTAAGATAAGATAACATCAGTGGCAAGACATACATTCAATATTAAATACCCTTAATGCAATAACGACAATTTTGGTTATTTCAAAAAAAATTAAGTCCACACATTGTCATTAAAAAGGTATTTTTAAATTCACTGTATTTTAATTACCTTAATTTGCAAATGGTAAAGCAATTTTTCTTTAAAATTCAAATTGTTCCTATTACTATGCATAATATTATCCTGATCACTTACCACACTGCTATCATCCTGTTACTATGATACAGTTATAAACCAACCAATACTTGGCCTTTTCACTTAGAAATTCTTCATGTATCTTAGATTTCAGTTTTCTTAAACTTCCATTGCAGAGTATATAAATCTGTCCATCTAATATGGAAGAACCTCTCATAACTCTGGTGGAGCAACCATTGTCCATGTTCTTTCACATACATTCTAGATATGAAGACATAGTAACAAATGTGAGAGTTAAATTATGTCAATATTTGCTTTTGAAAAATACTAAATTATTTTAATATTAAAAACTAGGTCCCTGTTATAGGAAAGTGATCAAGATTCCTGACTAGAAGCAGCTAGTCTGTGTAGTTCTCATAGAGAGGAATGCAAGTTGTGCATAAATACGTCAACTTCAACTGAAACATCCACGTACTTGCATTGGGAACAATCAAACAACTTAAGTTATGGAGAATGGAATAAAGCAAGGCAGGACAATGGGCCACCTGGGAACAACATGGAGCCAAGAAAACCTCCCCACTCAATAAAGCAGTGGGTATATGTGTGACCCTGGGAACCCACGGTTCTCCCACAGATCTTTGCAACCCTCAGGTGAGGAGATCTATTCATGAACCTGCTTCATCAAGGCCTTCAGTTGAACACACAGAGCTACGTGGAGTCTCAGAGATCAGCTGCTGAGGCCTGTGCAGAGATTCAAGAACCCTAAGTACTCAGTTTTTCCAGGCTTCCCAGAAAAAGTGGTTGCAACTCCAGTAAAGCAGGAGGCTACACTTCTGTAAATATTCATAGAAAAGAGGCAGAATCCGTGAGGCTGACCAGTGATAGTCTTAGGATCCATGCCCACAGTGCCCCACAGGGTAAGATCTATTGGCTTAGCATTCTGGTCAACCATTGGTAGCAGCACTGCACCTCCCTGGCATGAAGCTATCAGAAAGTCGAGTGGGACACCACCTTAGATGCTTGGGCAACTTCGCCATTCCAGCCTTCAGGCTTTAAAAAGCCCAAGCTTATGTGGGTCATAAAGAATCTCCTAGCACAGTACAGGCACTCCAAAAATACATGGTCAGAATGCCTGTTAAATCAGGTGCCCAATCTCATTTCTTGCAACTGCAAAAGGCTTCCTAATCAGAGTGAGCAGCTACCACCACTGGTGCTATTTGGTTGGTGGAATTTTGAAACCTCTTTGTGATATAATTGCTAGAGGGAAGAGTGAGCAGCAATTTTTCCTATGTGTGTGACTTAGCTGCTCCAGCCTTCTGGCTTTAGAGAATCTAAATAAACTGTGGATGGAAGTGGTACCTCTGCAGAGCAGAGATGTACTAGGAAAATGTTGCTAAACTGCTTTCTTAAGTGGCTCCCCAATTACATTCTCTTTACTGAGTAAGAAATTTCAACAAGGGATTCCAGATACCTCTTACAGGTGCTGTTGGGTTGGAAAGAGGTCTACACCTCCCTGGGATTGAGCTGTCAGAAAAAAGGGCACACTGCAATTGCTTAGCAACATTCGCTGGTGGTAACTTCAAGTACTGGAAAATCTTAGGTGACTAGGAATGGCAATGGACACCTAGCATACTGAGGCAGCCCTTCAGAAAAGTGGCCATACTGTTATGTGAGTGCCTGTTCTCACATATTCTCACTGGACAAGTTCTCCAGGCCTGGGCTACTAGCCAATCACTGCTGGAGCTATTGAGATAGCAGCAATTTAGCAACTCCCTGGACAGAGACTCCAGCAGCAACTGAAAGTATTTCTTCCACTGCCTCTAGAGTAGAACTTTCCTTGCTACTCTTAGCTACTGAAAAATCCAAAACCCCAAGTGCCTTATTCAAACATCAAAGAAGCTGCAGTTTACCCAAGGAGAGGAGGCCAGTTCATTCACCATGGGTCCCCCAAACTACCCACTGCTCCTCACCAGGCAGTTGACCCCTAACTTGACTGAAATCACAGATCCTTCATCATAGGCTGACTGCACTGTGGGATTGCTGACCTGCATCTCTCTTAGATGAAGCCTCCAGAAAACCAGCAAAGAGGTAGGGCAGCAAGCCGGCTCATGTGGTGACCAGAGCATTTGGTGCAAGAGCACCTGTAGTAAAATGAGGTCAGTAATGGCCATTTCTCTAAGAGCAACTTTTTCCCATAAAAGAGTTTTGCCCTAGGGAAGTGTTAGATGTAATTACTGCACTATAGCCTTGCAAATCAGAAGCTTGTCTAACTGAGCACTCCGTGGTTTGCTGCCTCTCCCAGGCACCCAGTCTGGCTCCCAGATCCTTACAGGGCAGTCTCAGGCACACTGGGAGCCCATGCAATACCATCTGCATTGGTAGGCCACATATAACTCCTGAAAAGCACCAGCTAGGCAGCCCCTATGACTGCACCAGCTCACAGGTTTCTTTCCCACACGGCACTTTCCCTCAAAAACATGGCAACTTCTCATATTAGTTTGCTGGCACATGTCTTCAAAGGCAGATTTGGCTTTGCTTGGCCCACTAGCAAATGGGAATGCAGTATGCTCCTACCACCCCAGCAGCTACCATTGTAGATAAAGATTTGGTGGGCAGAGAACCAAAAAGCCTCATCGCTACTTTTATGCTAACACTGTGCAGAGAACAGTGTATCCTCCCACATTCTGAACAATCACTTCTTCTTTAGGGGGCAAAAAGAAGGCTTCAAAACTTCATTGGCAGGCACCCTGCCACATATTAACACCACCTTTAGTGCAACAGCACACAGTCTCCAGCAGGTACACCTACTTCCATCCCAGCTACTATGCTCCTGCTACTGAGATGAATAAGCGAAGACAGGCAGAAACTCCATATCCGCTAGCAGTCTGCTGAAGCTGTGGCAACATATTTCAACACAGTGGCAGATTCCAAATATCAAGGAGACAGGGAAGAGAGTTTGGGCTCAATACAATTCCCCCTGAGTATGAAGCCTCTGAGTGGTGAGCTGAGCATTGCCCTCCGCCCCACCACAAAACATATAAAAATAAAAATAAAAATAAAAAAATAAAAACTTCTCCCAAGAACAAGGCCTCTTGGATGAAAACACCTTATGCCACAATCAAATACTCAAGAACATCCAAATAGGATTAAAAAAAAAAAACTTCATTCAAAGTTCAGCAACCTCAAATATATGCCTACAAAGATGAGACAAAATCAATGCAAAACTGTTGGGGAAAAAAAAAAGCTAGAGTGACTTATTTCATCGAAATAACCAAACTACATTTCCAGCAAGGCCTAAGATGACAGAAATAGAATTCACAATGTGAATAGAAATAAGCTTCATTGAGCTAGAAAAGTAAGTTGCAAGCCAATACAAGGAAAGGAAAAATGCAGAAACTGACAGATAAACAGTCTGGAGGAAAATGTGGCCATTGTGATAGAGCTGAAAAACAGAATATGAAACTTTATAATTTATTCACACATATTAACTGCAGAATAGGCTAAGCAGAGGAAAGAATTTCAGAGCTTCGAGACTGGCTTTCCAAAATAATAGAGACAAGGATAATAAAAAAAGAATAAATAGAAATGAACAAAACCTCTGAGAAATATTTAATTATGTAAAGTATCCAAATATATGATTAAAGAGAGTGCCTGAAAGTGATGGAGAGAATGAAAATAACTTGAAATACGTATTTTGGAATATCATCCATGATAACATCCCCACCTAGACAGTGAGGCAAACATTCACATACATCAAGATAATATGGATCAATCAAACATAAAAATGAATATAGAGAAAACTATTTTGTAAAAAATGGAGATTTAAAAATTACTTCTGATAATTTGAATTAAAGTCTAGATCTATATTTAAAAGAAAAATAATTACCCTAAAAATCAATAGTACCATCTGAAAGAGTAAAGTGGAAATAAAGGAAACAAAATGAAATAACAAAAAGGAATTCACAAAGGATAAAGATCAGAAAAAGAAATAAAAATTGTAGAGTAGAAGTACCAGAAAAAACTAATATGGACTTCAACATTCATAAAAAATATAAGAAAATCAAGAAGCTCAGCAAATTACAACTAAGGTTGACCAAAGATATTTCTAACAAAACACAACATAAACAATGTTTTGAAATTCACAGACAAGAAGAGAACTGGGAATGCAAGAAGATAAAAGAGATGTGTTATTTATGTGCATGCTTCTGCAAGATTACAAGCAAATTTATGATCATAAATTTTTTGGGCAAGATGGGAGCAGGATGACTTAGTTAAAACACTGGAAAAAAAAAAAAGAGTCTAAGCAAGAATGATACACCCAGCCAAAGTATCCTTCAAAATGAAAAAAAAAAAAAAATTCTAACTACATCATGATGTATCTCAAGATCAAACTATGTCATGTCTTTAAGAGGATCACTTCAGATCTAATAAAAAAAGACAGAAAATGGCAGGATGGGAAATGTATTCCATGTAAGTGTTAACCCAATAAGTGGAAAAGGGGCAACAAGTTATTAAGGTGAAAACTCTCATATTTCATACAATTTACTTTTTTTTATACCTTAAGTTCCAGGGTACATGTACACAACCTGCAGGTTTGGTAAATATGTATACACGTGCCGTGTTGGTGTGCTGCACCCATTAACTCGTCATTTACGTTAGGAATATCACCCAGTTCTATCCCTGCCCAACCCCCAATCCCATGACAGGCCCCTTTGTGTGATGTTCCCCTTCCTGTGTCCAAGTGTTCTCATTGTTCAATTCCTACCTATGAGTGAGAACATATGGTGTTTGATTTTTTGTCCTTGTGATAGTTTGCAGAGAATGATGGTTTCCAGCTTCATCCATGTCCCTACAAAGGACATGAACGCATCCTTTTTTATGGCTGCATAGTATTCCATGGAGTATATGTGCCACATTTTCTTAATCCAATCTATCATTGTTGGACGTGTGGGTTGGTTCCAAGTCTTTGCTATTATGAATAATTCTGCAATAAACATACGTGTGCATGTGTCTTTATAGCAGTATGATTTATAATCCTTTGGGTATATACCCAGTAATGGGATGGTTGCATCAAATGGTATTTCTAGTTCTAGATCCCTGAGGAATTGCCACACTGACTTCCACAATGGTTGAACTAGTTTACAGTCCCATCAAGAGTGTAAAACTGTTCCTATTTCTCCACATGCTCTCCAGCACATGCTGTTTCCTGACTTTTTAATGATCTCCATTGTAACTGGTGTGAGATGGTATCTCATTGTGGTTTTGATTTGCATTTCTCTGATGGCCAGTGATGGTGAGCATTTTTTCATGTGTCTGTTGGCTGCATAAATGTCTTCTTTTGAGAAGTGTCTGCTCATACACTTCACACACTTTTTGATGGGGTTGTTTTTTCCTTGTACGTTTGTTGAGTTCTGTGTAGATTCTGGATATTAGCCCTTTGTCACGTGAGTAGATTGCAAAAAATATCTCCGATTCTGTAGGTTGCCTGTTCACTCTGATGGTAGTTTCGTTTGCTGTGCAGAGATGCTTTAGTTTAATTAGATCCCATTTGTCAATTTTGGCTTTTGTTGCCATTGCTTTTGGTGTTTTAGACATGAAGTCCTTGCCCATGCCTATGTCCTGAATGGTAATGCCTGGGTTTTCTTCTAGGGTTTTTGTGGTTTTAGGTCTAACATGTAAGTCTTTAATCCATCTTGAATTAATTTTTGTGTAAGCTGTAAGGAAGGGACTCAGTTTCAGCTTTCTACATATGGCTAGCCAGTTTTCCCAGCACCATTTATTAAATAGGGAATGCTTTCCCCATTTCTTGTTTTGGTCAGGATTGTCAAATATCAATAGGCTGTAGTTGTGTGGCATTATTTCTGAAGGCTCTGTTCCGTTCCATTGGTCTATATCTCTGTTTAGGTACCAGTACCATGCTGCTTTGGTTACTGTAGCCTTGTAGTATAGTTTGAAGTCAGGTAGCATGATGCCTCCTGCTTTTCTCTTTTGGCTTGGGGTTATTTGGCAATATGGTCTCTTTTGTGGTTCCACATTATCTTTAAAGTATTTTTTTTTCCCCAATTCTGTGAAGAAAGCCATTGGTAGCTTGATGGGGATGGCAATGAATCTATAAATTACTTTTGGCAGTATGGTCATTTTCATGATATTGGTTCTTCCTATCCATGAGCATGGAATTTTCTTCCATTTGTTTGTGTCCTCTTCTATTTTATTGAGCAGTGATTTGAGCTCCTTGAAGAGGTCCTTCACATCCGTTGTAAGTTGGATTTCTAGGTATTTTCTTCTCTTTGAAGCAATTATGAATTGGAGTTCACTCATGATTTGGCTCTCTGTTTGTCTGTTATTGGTGTATAAGAATGCCTGTGATTTTTGCATTTTGATTTTGTGTCCTGAGATTTTGCTGAAGTTGCTTATCAGCTTAAGGAGATTTTGGGCAGAGACAGTAGGGTTTTCTGAATATACAATCATGTTATCTGCAAACAGGGAAAATTTGACTTCCTCTTTTGCTAATTAAATATCATTAGTTTCTTTGTCTTGCCTGATGGCCCTGGCCAGAACTTCCAACACTACGTTGAATAGGAGTGGTGAGAGAGACCATCCCTGACTTGTGCCAGTTTCCAAAGGGAATGCTTCCAGTTTTTGCTCATTCAGTATGATATTGGCTGTGGGTTTGTCATAAATAGCTCTTATTGTTTTTATGTACGTCTCATCAATAACTAATTTATTAAGAGTTTTTAGCAAGAAGGGCTGCTGAATTTTGTCAAAGGCTTTTTCTGCACCTATTGAGATAATCATGTGGTTTTTGTCATTGGTTCTGTTTATATGCTGTATTACATTTATTGATTTGCCTATGTTGAACAAGACTTGCATCCCCTGGATGAAGCCCACTTGATCGTGGTGGATAAGCTTTCTGATGTGCTGCTAAATTCGGTTCACCAGTATTTTATTGAGGATTTTTGCATTGAAGCTCATCAGGGATATTCGTCTAAAATTCCCTTTTTTGTTCTGTCTCTGCCTGGCTTTGGTATCAGGATGTTGCTGGTTTCACAAAATGAATTAGGGAGGATTCCCTCTTTTTCTATTGATTGTAATAGTTTCAGAAGGAATGGCACCAGCTCCTCCTTGTACCTCTGGCAGAATTCGGCTGTGGGTCTGTCTGGTCCTGGACTTTTTTTGGTTGGTAGGCCATTAATTATTGCCTCAATTTTAGAGTCTGTTATTGGTCTATTCAGGGTTTCAACCTCTACTTGGTTTAGTCTTAGGAGGGTGTAGGTGTCAAGGAATTTATCCATTTCTTCTAGATTTTCTAGTTATGTGTGTAGAGGTGTTTTTAGTATTCTCTGAGGGTATTTTGTATTTCTGTGGGATCGGTCGTGATATCCCCTTTATCACTTTGTATTGTGTCTATTTGATTCTTCTCTTTTCTTCTTTGTTAGTCGTTAGCTGCCTATCAATTTTTGTGATCTTTTCAGAGAACCACCTCCTGTATTCATTGATTTTTTGAAGGATTTTTTGTGTCTCTATCTCCTTCAGTTCTGCTCTGATCTTAGTTATTTCTTGCCTTCTGCTAGCTTTTGAATGTGTTTTCTCTTGTTTCTCTAGTTGTTTTAATTGTGATGTGAGGGTGTCAATTTTAGATCTTTCCTGATTTCTCTTATGGGCATTTAGTGCTATAAATATCCCTCTACATACTTCTTTAAATGTATCCCAGAGATTCTGGTATGTTTTGTCTTTGTTCTCATTGGTTTCAAAGAACATCTCTATTTCTGCCTTCATTTTGTTATGTACCCATTAGTCATTCAGGAGCATGTTGTTCAATTTCCATGTAGTTGAGCGGTTTTGAGTGAGTTTCTTAATCCTGAGTTTTAGTTTGATTGCACTATGGTCTGAAAGAGAATTTGTTATAATTTCTGTTTTTCTACATTTGCTGAGGTGTGCTTTACTTCCACCTATGTGGTCAGTTTTGGAATAAGTGTGATGTGGTGCTGAGGAGAATGTATATTCTGTTGATTTGGGATGGAGAGTTCTGTAGATATTTATTAGGTCCACTTGGTGCAGAACTGAGTTCTATTACTGGATATCCTTTTTAACTTTCTTTCTCGTTGATCTGTCTAATATTGACAGTGGGTTGTTGAAGTCTCCCATTATTACTGTGTGGGAGCTTAAGTCTCTGTTTAGGACTCTAAGGACTTGCTTTATGAATCTGGGTGCTCCTGTATTGTGTGCATATATATTTAAGATAATTGACTCTTCTTTGTGTCTTTTGATCTTTGTTGGTTTAAAGTCTGTTTTATCAGAAACCATGATTGCAACCACTGCCTTTATTTTTTTCCATTTGCTTGGTAAATCTTCTTCCATCCTTATATGTTGAGACAATGTGTGTCTCTGCACGTGAGATGGGGCTCCTAAATACAGCACACTGATGGGTCCTCACTCTTTATCCAATTTGCCAGTCTGTGTCTTTTAATTGGAACACTTACCCCATTTATACTTAAAGTTAATATTGTTATGTTTGAATTTGGTCCTTCATTATGATGTTAGCTGGTTATTTTGCCCATTAGTTGATGTAGTTTCTTCCTAGCATCGATGGTCTTTACAATTTGGCATGTTTCTGCAGTGGGTGGTACCAGTTGTTCCTTTCCATGTTTAATGCTTCCTTCAAGAGCTCTTGTAGGGCAGGCCTGGTGGTGACAGAATCTCTCAGCATTTACTTGTCTGGGAAGTATTTTATTTCTCTTTCACTTATGAAGCTTAGTTTGGCTGGATATGAAATTCTGGTTTGAAAATTCTTTCCTTTAAGAATGTTGAATATTGGCCCCCACTCTCTTCTGGCTTGTAGAGTTTCTGCTGAGAGATCAGCTGTTAGTCTGATGGGATTCCATTTGTGGGTAACCCGACCTTTGTCTCTGGCTGCCCTTAACATTTTTTCCTTCATTTCAACTTTGGTGAATCTGACAATTATGTGTCTTAGAATTGCTCTTCTCAAGGTGTATCTTTGTAGCATTCTCTATATTTCCTGAATTTCCCTGCCTTGCCAGGTTGGGGAAGTTCTCCTGGATAATATCCTGCAGAGTGTTTTCCAACTTGGTTCCATTCTCCCCATCACTTTCGTGTACCCCAATCAGATACAGATTTGGTCTTTTCACATAGTCCCATATTTCTTGGAGGCTTTGTTCATTTCTTTTTACTCTTTTTTCTCTAACCTTTTCTTTTCACTTCATTTCATTCATTTGATCTTCAATCACTGATACCCTTTCTTCCAGTTGATTGAATTGGCTACTGAAGCTTGTGCATTCATCGTATAGTTCTCTTGCCATGGTTTTCAGCTCCATCAGGTCATTTAAGGAATTCTCTACACTGGTTATTCTAGATAGCCATTTGCCTAATTTTTTTTTCAAAGGTTTTACCTTCTTTGTGGAGGGTTCAAATGTCCTCCTTTAGCTTGGAGAAGTCTGAAGGTTTCTTCTCTCAACTCGTCAAAGTCATTCTCCATCCAGGTTTTTTCCATTGTTGGTGAGGAGCAGTGTTCCTTTGTAGGGGGAGAAGTGCTCTGATTTTTAGAATTTTCAGCTTTTCTGCTCTGTTTTTTCCCAATCTTTGTGGTTTTATCTATATTTGGTCTTTGATGAGGTGACGTACAGATGGGATTTTGGTGCGGATGTCCTTTCTGTTTGTTAGTTTTCCTTCTAACAGTCAGGACCCTCAGCTTCAGGTCTGTTGGTATTTGCCTGAGGTCCATTCCAGACACATTTTCCTGGGTATCAGCAGTGGATGCTGCAGAGCAGTGAATATTGCTGAACAGCAAATACTGTTGCGTGATTGCCTGATCATTCCTCTGGAAGCTTCATCTCAAAGGGATACCCGGTCGTGTGAGGTGCCAGTTTGCCCCTGCTGGGGGAGTGCCTCCCAGTTAGGCTAGTTGGGGGTCAGGACCTCACTTGAGGAGGGAGTCTGTCCTTTCTCAGATTTTAAACATTTTGCTTGGAGAGCCACTACTCTCTTCAAAGCTGTCAGACAAGGATATTTAAGTCTGCAGAGGTTTCTGCTGCCTTTTGTTTGGTTATGCTCCGCCCCCAGAGGTGGAGTCTATAGAGGCAGGCAGGCCTCCTTGAGCTGTGGTGGGCTTCACACAGTTTGAGCTTCTGGGCCACTTTGTTTACCTACTCAAGCCTCAGCAATGGTGGGTCCCCCTCCCCCAGGCTTACTGCCACATTGCAGCTTGATCTCAGACTTCTGTGCTAGCAATGAGTAAGGATTCATGGGTGTGGAATCCTCTGAACCAGGCATGGGATATAATCTCCTGGTGTGCCATTTGCTAAAACCATTAGAAAAGTGCAGTATTAGGGTTGGAGTGACCCGATTTTCCATGTGCTGTCTGTCACAGCTTCCCTTGGCTAGGAAGGGGAATTCCCTGATCCCTTGCACTTCCTGGGTGAGGCGATGCCTCACCATGCTTTGGCTCATGCTTGGTGAGCTGCACCGGCTGTCCTGCACCCAGTGTCTGAGAAGCCCCAGTGAGATGAACCTGGTACCTCAGTTGGAAATGCAGAAATCAGCCATCTTCAGCATTATTCAGGCAAGAGCTGTAGACTGGATCTCTTCCTATTTGGCCATCTTGGAACTGTCCCAAATTTACTTGAAGACAAAATTTACAGGAGACCAAGTAGGACATTGAATTATAGTAAGAGAGGTCATTCACTGAGAATCTATAAATACATGAAAGTTTTCTCAAACACATTAAGTAAAAATTGACAGCATTGAAGCCAACATATACAGTAATATAATAATGGAAGTATACACCAATATCCCACTTTTAGGAATAAATAAAGCAACACAGAATATTAATAAGGGAAGGAACAACTTGAATGCACTATGCGATAATTACACCTAAGAAATATATATAGAAAACTGAATACACATTCTTTTCAATAGCTAATAAAACGTTTTCTGAGGTGGACAACGTGTGACACTACAAAAGACTTCATAATTTCTTAAATTAAAATTTTTCAATTATTTATAGTGCAAATGAAATAAAACTAGAAATTGGTAACAGAAAAAAAGTATTTGTTTTGTTTAGTTTTTTTTTTTTTTTGAGATGGAGTATCACTCTGTTCCTCGGCTGCAGTGCATAGACACAGTCTCAGCTAACAGCAACCTCTAACTTCTGGGTTCAAGCAGTTCCCCAGCCTCACCTTTTCAAGTAGCTGGGAATAAAGACATGAAAACCACCATGTTTCCTGTGTAGATGAGAATACAGTCACACAACCATAAAGTACAAACATTTTTTATAGTTTAGTAGAGACAGGGTTTCACCATGTTGGCCAGGATGGTCTCAATATCCTGAAGTCTCCGTACACTCCCCTTGACATCCTAAAGTGCTGAGATTACAGGCATGAGTCACCACACATGGCCAACAACACATTTTGAGCATGCTCATTTTAAGAGTGGAAGGCATAATATTGTGATGTGTCCATGCTTCTTAGTGGCTTAATGTAACCCACATATACAACATGACCCTTTTCAATTTTAAATTTGAGTTTTCCAAAAATAGAAAATAAACCACATAAGATCTTAAGGGACCATGGAAAGCCTGACAAACTTTAAAAAGAAGAAAAATATTAGAAGCATTACACATAACAATTTCCAAACACACACGTACAAAAACCTACAGTAATCAAAGCACTTGGGCACTGGTAGAATAAAGGCGGAATAGAAAAGTAATGAAATAGAATGCAGCACAAACATGTACTCTTGAATAGAGAGGAGAGATATTCCACCTAGCTTTTACATTCCACCGTATGTCACAATTCTTTTGGGGTTAGGATGCAGGCAAGAGAGGAGAGTTACGTTACTTAGATGTTAGTTTCAGTGATATTTCAAAATGTTCTCTGGGGGCAGAGCACAAGCAGGAGAGACAAACCACAAAGCTGATAGACCCAGATATTTGTGATTATATCCCCTGTTAACAGGGCCCAGGCAGAAGAGGCACATTATTATGATTCTGACCTAGTGATAAGTAACAATGCACCCATGGAAAGGAATTTGAGGCAAAAAGTCTGAACACCGTGATACAAGGCCAGTGATATGAAACAATCCCGTCATCTTTGAGGATGAGAACCTTTAGGTGAGCATGTATATTAGAGTAGCAATCTCACATGTGTGCTGGACTAATGTATTACACTCTGAAAAACATCCAAGGGCTTTATAAAACGTGTATGAGAGTTTCAAACCTCTCTGAGGCCTATTTGCTCCCATGGACACACAGTCTTACATATCACCCTAAATTGAGTTATGACACAGAACTTCTTTCCTATAGGCAGGGTTAAAAGGGAAGACCCATTTTATTTTACTTATTTTTATGTATTGTTTCTTATTTATTTTTTTTTCTGAGGTGGATTCTCACTCTGTCACCCAGGCTGAAGTGCGGTGGTGCCATCTCAGTTCACTGTAACCTCCGCCTCCTGGAATCAAGCAATTCTTCTGCCTCAACCTCCCTGGTAGCTGGGACTAGGGGTGTGTGCAACCATGCCCAGTTAATTTTTGTATTTTTAGTAGAAACTTGGTTTCACTGTATTAACCAGGATGGCTTTGATCTCCTTACCTTATGATCCACCCACCTCAGCCTCTGAAAGTGCTGGGGTAACAGGCATAAGCCACCATGCCAGGCCAGGAATGCCCATTATTATGTCTGTGGGCTTGGTTCAGAAATAAGTCACCATCCCATCTGTATCCGGATCCATATAAAAAAAGTCTCAGTTTCAAATTTGTGATGTATTCCCTCATTAGACTCACAACTTCTACAGTGGGCATTGCAAATGTGGGATGGTGACAACTTTTAATTTTATCTGGGTGTGTAAATGAGAGTCCCATTCTTAACCTTTTGCCAGGCCCTGTTATAAAACTCTCTGCCACCAGAGTTTATACAATATAAATTAGTGTTGTAAACTTCTGTGAGCTTGGAAGAACATGCAACCCAGGAACTTACTTATTGCCCTAAGCCTAACACTGAGAGGCAGAGGATTTTTTAATTGGCTGAATCCCGATGTAAGTTTAATCGTTATGCCTGTGAACTGAAGAAAGCCGTGTGTCATAATCCCATATGTGAGCGGAAACTAGACAGAAGGATAATATCACTTAGATGCTGTGCCAAGCAATATGCAACAATGCCATTTCCAGGCGTGGTATAAGAAATTGTGTCAAATTAACTGGGTGCTGGACCCATCATTATGACACCATCCCATATGTGGAAAAAACCCAGTCAATTTATGAGAGTCAAAGTACCCAGATAATGGGCTTAAGATATGCCAAAATACCTTCATTGGCTCAAGAATGGGCAGGAGAGTCATATCATAAGGGTGCTTGGCCCAGGAATATGCCGCATGTCATAATTTTCTCTTTATGTAGAACCAAGGTTGTAGAGTGACATCATCTGGGTTATGGGCCCTGCAATAGGTCAAAATTCCATTTATTGTGGCATAATTCAGGAAAAAAGGGAGAGTCACATATTGTGAGTGGTGGGCTTAGCAGTGTGCTCCAAATCCTCCTATTGTGAAGGCCCAGGCAGAAAAAGAGAGTCACATCACTTAGGTCTTGGGCTCAGAGATATGTCAAAATGTCCCCAGTATGCAGGACTCAGGCAGATGAGGAGAGCCATATCACTTATCTTCTTCCCATGGAATATTTCACAGGTAACATTTGGTCAGAAACCAAGCAGAATAGCCACATCACTTGGGTGCTGGGTCTTGAGATATAGCACAAGGCTCTCTTAAATCAGGCCCCAACAGAGAGAGTTACATCACCTAGGTGCAGTTTCTCTGCTTATGCCACAATGTCCCAGGTGGGTAGGGCTCAAAAAATGAGTCACTTCACCTAGGCTATAGGTCCAGAGGTATGTCACAATGTCCTCTATGAAGCATAGCCCTGGCAAATGGATACTACTACTTGTGTGCATGGCCAAGAAATATTTCACTCTCAAGTTTGGCAGGGCCCAAGTGGGAGAGCCACATCTCCGAGGTGATAGATACAGAGATATGTCAAAATGCCCTCCTTTGTGCATGGTTCTGCCAAAAGAGTATCCTTACCTGTGGACCTGGCCTTGCAATATGTCACTATCCTTGCTTTGTCCATGGCACATTCCAGAGAAAAGCGTTATGTCACCTATGAGGTGGAGACAGAAATATGTCACAATAATTTGGGTGGGCATGGCACAGGCAAGAATGTAACATTACTTGCGTGCTAGATCCAGTGATAGATCACAATCCTTACTGAGAGAAGGGCCTGTGAAAGAGAGTCATGTCACTTACGGTTTGGCCTAAGTAGATATCACAATCCCATATATGGACTAAAACCACTCTGGAGACTCAAATTATACAGGAGCTTGGCAAAATTTATATCAAAATCACATTTTCAGAAAAATCCAAAGGTGAGATTTACAATACCACACATCTTGCTTTTATGTATGACAGTTGGCTTAATCCATGTGAAATAATAACAGTCCTTACCCACAGCTCGGTGTGCATACAGGTCTCACAATTTCACCTGTGTGCTGAGCCCTGCTTTGACACTGTCTGTATAATCTAGAGACTTTGTAAAATATGTGTAGTGTTGTAATGTTTTGTGATCATTGCAGAAGAAGGAGCTCCAAGACATCACGCATGTCCCTAAAGTTAGCTATGAGTCAAAATATTTTCTATTGACTGAGCCTTCATATAAGAATCATAATTCCTGTGAGCCATGCCTAGTATATGTTACAATTCCCTCTGTGGTTATGAAGCAGACAGAACAGACACATCACCTAAATACTGGGCTAGAAATATTCCAACATCCCCTTAGTAGGCAGGTTACTGTCAGAAATTTTACATAGCTTGTGTGCTAGGTCCAGCTATGAGGTGCAATGTCATTTGTAGCAGTATCCAGGCAGGAGGGGAAAGTTATATAACCTAAATCATGGGCCCAAACATATGTCACAGTGCCTCATTTTGGCAGGGCCCAAGAAAGAAATTCATATCATTTGGATACAGTGTTTAGAAAAGCTACAATTACCCAAGAAGGCAGGGTCCAGGCAGGAAAGGACAGACATGTAACCTATAACATGTGTCCAGAAATATGTTAACAATTCCCCCTGAGGACACTGTTAAGATAGCACAAGCAGTCATTAATATGTGTGGCACAGTTATTTGTCAAAATCTCATTTATGGGCTATACAAAGGCAGAAAAATTAAGTCAGTAGCTGGGCAAAAGTTCATGTCACAATTACCAGGCATATGGGTTGTTTGAGACTTTTGTAATTATCTCTAGTATTTTGCATCATATCAACTGTGGCCATAGAGAAGGCAAGAAAGTCACATCACTTATGTGGAGGTGGTGCCAGTGAGATGTCACAATCCATCTTCTGTGCAGGACCTTGGCAGAAATGTCACATCACCTTTATGCTGACTGCAGTGACATATCCATACCCCCTCTGTGGGCAGGACTCTAGCAAGAGAGGACACTCATTAAACCTAAGGAATTTATATAGATATATCTCACCATGTCTTTGATGTGCAGTACGAATGTTGGAGAGTGCCCTCACATTGTTTCTGGACCCAGCAGCAAGCCACAATCTGCCTGTGGTCAGGGCCCAAGCAAAAGTGAAGAAACATCACCTACATGCTGAGCCAAGTGATGTGTTGTATCACTTCCTGTTGGCAGAACCCCAAAAGGAGAGTCACATCACCTGTGTGCAGTACCCACTTATGTGTCACAGTGCACTGTAAGTGAAGGGCCAAGGCAGTAGAAGGGATTCACATCACTTACATGATGGGCTCAGAGATATGACCCAATGTCACAAGTAGCCAAGGCTCAGGCAGAGAGGGTCATATTACATAGGTGCTTCTTTTTCCATATATCACAAATTAATATGTGGGCAGAAACCAGGCTAAAGAGCCACATCATCTGGTCCTGGGCCCTGACATGTTCACAAGTCCCCCTTTGAACAGGACCCAGGCAAGAGAGTTATGACACCTAGGATGCAGTTTCCACCTTTATATCATAAATATCCATGTGGACAAGGCAAAGCAGGAAGTCACATCATCTAGGTGATAGGCTCAGAGATATGTCACAAAGCCTTCTTTAAAGCATGGCCCTGGCAAAAGAGTACAATCACTTTTGTGCCTGCCCTGGCAATCTGTCACTATTCAAGTGGGCAAGTCCCAAGCAGAGAAGCCATATCACCTAGAAGACAGGCCTATGATATGTCAAAATGCCCTATTTTTACATGAGCCTGGCAGCCTCTTCTAAGTGATGGACACAGTGATATATCACAATGATGTTGCGGGAAGTCAGGGACCCCGAACAGAGGGACTAGCTGAAGCCATGGCAGAAGAACATAAATTGTGAAGATTTCAGGGACATTTATTACTTCCCCAATCAATACTCTTATAATTTCCTATGCCTGTCTTTACTTTAATCTCTTAATCCCATCATCTGCATAAGCTGAGGATGTTTGTCACCTTAGGACCCTGTGATGATTGCGTTAACTGCACAAATTGTTTGTAGAGCATGTGTTTGAACAATATGAAATCTGGGCACCTTAAGAACAGGGTAACAGCGACTCCCAGGGACCAAGGGAGACAACCTTAAAGTCTGGCTGTCTGTGTACTGGGCAGGACAGAGCCATATTTCTCTTATTACTGAAAATGGGTAGGATAAATACCACTGAATTCTTTCCCCAGTAAGGAATATTAAGAATTAACAGCCCTGGGAAAATAATGCATTCCCGGGGGGAAGCTCTAAAATGGCCACCCTAGGAGTGTCTGCTTTATGCAGATGTGGATAGGGATGAAACACACCCTAGTGTCTGACAGCATCCCCAGGCTTGATAGCATTAGGACATTCCAGCCTGGGGAATTCTAGTCAAACCTTTTCTCTGCCCTTGAACCCTGTTAAGATGACAATGCATGCACAGCTGGACATGGACTTTCATTAGTGATTCTAATCTTGCCCTGACCTCGTGACCTCACCCCGACTTTCTGCCTTGTGATTCCTTCTTGACCTTGAAGCATGTGATCTCTGTGACCCACACCCTATTCATACACTCACTCCCCTTTGAAAATTGCTAATAAAAACTTGCTGGTTTTATGGCTCAAGGGGCATCAGGGAACCTGCCAATGTGTGATGTCTCCACTCTACACCCAGCTTTAAAATTTATCAGTTTTGTGCTCTTTCCCTTTATTTCTCAGATCAGCCAACACTTAGGGAAATAGAAAAGAACCTATGTGAAATAACATTGAATTATCTGGGGCGGGCATATTGCGACAAGAATGTAACATCACCTGGGTTCTGGATCCTGTGATGTCACAATTCTTATTGAGAGCACATCCAAGGCAGAAGGGTCACATCACTTCAAAATTGGCCCAGGTGGACATCAAAATTCCTTATATAGGCGGGACCCAATCTGAAGAGTGAAATTACACAGGTGCTTGGGAAAGATTTATATCACATTTGCAATAGAATTAAATTCTAGGAATTAGATATCCAATGCCACACATGTCCTCTTTTTATATAGGATAATTGCTTTCATTCATCTTTGATGTTGAAAGCCCTTACTGTTATGTGGGTGTGCATATGAGACTCATAATTTTCTCTGTGTGCTAGGCATTATTATGACACTGTATATAACCCAAGATTATTATAAATTATCTGTGTTTATTATAATTTTCTGTGACCTTTTAACCAGACGAAGATCTTTGACATCACTCATGTCTCAAAATCTTGTGACAAAAGTCAAAATTTATCTTATTGCCTGGGTTCCCATATTAGAGTCATTATCATGGCTGTTAGCTGTGCCTAGGTAAATGTCACCATTACCTCTGTGGTTATTAAACAGACAGGACAATCACATCACCTAAATTTTAATCCAGAATTATTCCAATATTCTCTTTGAAGGCAAGACACTAACAGAAAATTCACAAAACTTGGGTTTTAAGCAAAGCCCTATGGCATAATACCCCTTGTGGAGAATGTCCAGGAAGGTCAGTACAGTCATATCACCTAAATCATGGCCCCAGAGATATGTCACAATGCCTCCTGTTGAAAAGGCCACGTGCAATAGAATCATGTCATTTGGGTGCAGTGCATAGAAATGCTACCATCTTCACTAGAATCAGGATTCAGGCAGGAGAGGAGATACACATAATCTAGAGGATGAATCCAGCAATATGTTACAATCCCTTCTGGGGACACTGTTAAAACATGAGTCAAATCGTCATGGTTTTGCCCAGGTATATGTCAAAATGTCATCTGTTAGCTATAACTAAGTAGGATTATTAAATCACTCAGGAGATTGGCAAAGAAAAAATGTCACAATAACACATATAAAAAGTTTCAGGCTCCAGGTACAATGGTCGTTATTAGGCCTTTGATCTGCTCTCACATATATGGCAAAATATAACCTGTGAACATGGAGAAAAAAGGAAATTGTCATCACCTGAGTGCATGCTGGTCTAGTTGAATGTCACAATCTTGTTGTGGACAGGCCTCTGGAAGAAGAGTCACATAACGAGGATGCTGGTTTCAGTGATATATCTAAAACCCCCTGTGGGCTAGGCTTAGGCAGGAGAGGACACAAACCACACCTAGGCAATTGGCTTGGATATATGTCACAATGGCCGCTATGCTTATGACCAAGGCAGGAGAGTGAACTCACATTGTGCTGGTTTCACCTATATGTCACCATCTCTCTGGTGTTCAGGGTTCAGTCAAGAGAAAAGAAACATCACCTAGGTGCTGAGCCAAGTGATATGGTATACAGTTTTTATGTTGTTAGAATCTACTCCCTCCAAACAAAGGGTCCCATCACATGGGTGCAGTACCCAGTTATGTATAACAATCTACCAGAAGTGCAAGGCCAAGGCAGTAGAAGGAAGTCACATCACTTATATGATGGACCTTGATAAAAGCCACAGTGCTCTTTGTAGGCAAGCTTTCAGCCAAGATTTTGCATCAGCCACGTGTTTCTTTCAGGGATATGTAAAAGTGCCCTTGGTCCCATTGCCCAAGAAGGTGTTATATATTGCTTAGGTGCTTAGCACACATATGTCACAATCTGAACTGTGCTCTGGGCCTAGAAAGGAGATTCAAAACAATCAGATACGGGGCAAAGTCATACTTCTCAATCACACACTCGAAAATATTCAGAAATACATTTCACAGTCTCACACAAGTCCTGGCTTCAGGTGTAAGAGTCAACATCTATATGTTGGGCTAAAGTACAGACATCACAATCTCAACAATGGGCAAGATGCATGTATAAGAGCCCCAGTCCCACTTGAAGATTGTGTCCCATTAGTAGATTCAAAGCACTACAGGTTTCCTGAATCATGGTTCAAATGTCACCAAACCACCTGTGGATCAGATTCATGTATGAGATTTACAATTTTAAGATTTCAACTGCTTGTGTGTGTGAAATTTAATACCTCATTGTAGGCTCTGTTTATGTATGAGAATGAAAATTGTGTCAGCTGGATATGCATCCAAGACTTAAATTAGCACATGGTTGTTGGTGCCTGTTATGAAACTCTTTGTACCACTGATGATTTATGTGATATACGTGAGTAGCACAGTTTTCTGTGAATTCTTACAGGTGGAGGTCTTTGACTTTACCCATGGCTGTAAGACTGGCAATGAGAGTCAAAATATCTCCCCTGGCTGGGTCAAAGTTTGAAAGTTATTGCTACACATATGAACTGATCTCATGAGGAAGTCCCAATTTTACTTTTGGGCAGAGACAAGACAGTAAAGTCACATCATCTGGGTCCTTAGCCAAGCATAGCCAAGCATCCTCTGTAGGCACAATGCAGTCAGGAGGCTTATATCACCTGGGTAAATCTCCAATAATATGCCATCATGCCCACTGTATACATGGTTGAAAAAATAGTGGATAGTCACACCCCCTAGGTGCCATGATCAACAATATATTAAAATTCCCTCCCTTGACAGAGTACATAATAAAGCATAGTGTCACAGCATCTAGGTTTTATACTCAGTGGTATGTCACGATTTCTTCAGTGGACAGTATCCAGGTAGGAGAGGAGATTCACATTATCTAGATGTTGTATCTAGCAACATGTCACAGTGTCCCCTGTGGGAAGGGCACTGGGAGGAGAGACACATCACTTACCTGATAGGCCCAGAGATATGTGGTAATATCCCCTGGTGCCAGGGTCCAATCAGAAGAGTCACGTTTTCATCACTTTAACCCAGTGATGGATCACCATGTACCCATGGTAAATAATTTAAGCCATAAATTCTCAAACCTAGGAGTACTAGGCCTAGAGATATGACACAATCGCTTTATCTTTTGGGTGACAACTTTAACTGCTAGCTTGGTGTGTATGTGAGAGTCACAATCTCATGTGTTCTCTAGATCATTGTATGACACACTCTACAGCATCCGAAGGCTTTATGCAACATGCATGAGAGTAGCAATCTATTCTGAGGCATACATGCTCGTATTGACTCATAATCTTATATATTGCTTTAAGCTCAATTATGATAATCAACATCTCTCTTATAGGCTGGGTTCAGATGGGAGACTGATTATCTTGCCTGTGATATGGGTCCAGAAATGAGCCACCATCTCATCTGTAGCAAGATCCATATAGAAAAGTCAAAATTCTATCTTTGTACTGTATTTACCAGTTAGACTCAGTACTTTGACGGTGACCTCTGTAAATGTGAGATGGTGACAACTTTTGCTCTCACCTGCATGTGAAATCAAGAATCATGATCTTAATTTTTGCTGGGCCCTGTTATAAATTTCTGTGTGCCACCTAAAAAGTTTATAGAATATGAGTTAGTGTTGTAACATTCTGTGAGTTTTGTACAAATATGCAATTCACAATCTTACCTATTGCCATAAGCATAGTGATGAGAAGCAACATATCTACTATTGGTGTAATCCCAATTTAAATTTGACTATCATCCCTCTGAATAGAAGCAATGTAAATTTAATAATCCAATTTGTAGGAAAATACTTGACAAGAGGGTAGCACAATTTAGGTATTGTGCCAAGCAATATGTCACAATGCCCTTTCTAGGTAGGGTGCAGAAATGAGGGTTACATTAACTGGGTGCTAGACCCAGCAATGTAACACAATCCCAAATGTGGAAGAAAAGCAAATAAATGATGAGAGCAAACACGCCTACAACATGGGACCAAGATATGCTAAAATACTTTCCATTGCTGTGGCACAGGCAGAAACCTACATCATCAGGGTTGGGGGCCCAGCCATATGGCATAATTCTCTATGAAGGACCAAGGCAGCAGAGGAACATCATCTGGGTACTGGGCCCAGTGATATGTCAGAATTCCTTTTCATGGGCACAGTTCAGGAAAAAATGAAGAGTCATATTACCTAAGTATTAGGCTTAGCAATATCTCACATTACCTCATTGTAAACTCTCTGGCAGAAAAACCGGGTCACTCACCTAGGATATGAGCTCAGATATATGGCCAAATATCCCAAGTAGGCAGGGCTCAAGCAGAAGAGAAGAGTCATATTACACATCATCTAGGTGCTTCCGCAGGTGTATGACACAATCTTACATGTGAGGTGAAAGCAGGCAAAAGAGCTACATCATGCTGATGCCAGATTCCGAGCTATCTCAAAAGGCTACCTTAGGACAGGACCCAGGCAAGAGAGTTAGAGCAAATAGGTGCCGTTTTTGCCCTTATGTTTCAATGCTGTATGTGGGCAGGACCCAGGCAGGGAGTCACATCACCTAAGTGATAGGGTCAGAGATATGTCACAATGTCTCCCTGAGACTTGGCCCAGGTGAAAGAGTACTAATACATTTTTTCCTAGCCTAGAAACATGTCACTATACAGGTAAGCATGACCCAAGCAGTAGAGCAATATCAACTAGGTGAAGACCCAGAAATTTGTCATAATGCCCTTTTTAGGACATGACCCAAGCAAAAGAGTACCATCAGCTTTGTGCCTGGCCCAGCCATATGTCACTGTCCCTCACAGTGCACAGGGACCATTCTAATGAGGATTTTAATGTTACCTAAGTTGTTGACACAGTGACATATCAATATGATATGTCAATGATTTCTGTAGGCAGGGCTCAGGCAAAAATGTAACATGACCAGGGTGCTGTATCTAGGCTTAGGCAGGAGAGTCACGTCACCTGGAGGTTAGACAAGGTACATATGACAATAACATATATGGGATGAAACCAGTTTGGAGAGTCCAATCATAAGGTACTAGGCAAATATTTATCTCACACTTGCAGAAAATTCCCGGGATGAGATTTACAATGCCACACATATCCTGTTTTCAGGAGTGACATCTGGCTTCATATATATGAGATGGTGACAGTGTTTTCTGCCAGCTGAGTGTGTGTATGAGACCCACAATTTCACTTTTCTGTTGTATTCTGTTATTACACTCTCTGTACAAGCCAAAGGCTTTATAAAATTTCTGAGGCTAGTATAATGTTCTGTGACCTCTTTTTAACTGTGAAAGATTCAATCACTCATGTTTCTAAAGCAAGTAGTGAGAGTCAAAATTACTCTTATTTGTGGGGTATGAGAGTTATTATTATGCCTGTGAGTTGTGCCTAGTCATATATCACAATTTACTCTGTGATAATGAAACAGGTATGACTGCTAAGTCACCTTATTTTTGAACCAGAAATTTTCAAATATTCTACTTGCAGACAAGTTCCTGGAAGAAAAGTTGCATATCTTGTGGGTTACACCCAGATGTATGACACAATGCCCCTTTTAAGCAGTGTCTAGGCAGAAAGGGAGGGTCATATAACCTAAATTGTTGGCCAAGAGAAATGCAACAATGCCTTCTGTTGAAGGGACCAGACAAAAGATTTATGTCATTTGCATGCAGTGCTTAGAAATGCTACAATCCCTAAGGCAGAGGTTGCAGTGAGCTAAGATCGCACCACTGCATTCCAGCCTAGGTGAAAAAAAAAAAAAAAAAAAGGAAAAGAAAGGAAAAGAAAAAAAAGAAAAGAAAAGAAAAGAAAAAAGTGCTACAATCCCTGTGGAAGCAGAGTGCAGGCAGAGGAGGCAAGACAGGGAGACAGGTAACCTAGAAGATAGATTCAGAGACATGTTACAATCCTTCCTGAGGATATTGTTAAGACAGGAGAGTCAAATCACCAAGGTGAGCAGCTGAAGTATATTGGTGAATCTCACTTGTGGGCTACACCTCGGCAGGATTATTAAATCACTCAGGAGGTGGACAATTGTGTATGTCACAATAACACTAGAGAAATGCATCAGGAATGGGAGTCACCATACAGCATATGACTTGGCTCCATATTTAAGAGTTATGATTAGTCCTCTTATCTCATCTCAGGTGTATTGCACAATATCAGCTGTGGGTGGAGAGCAAGTGGGAAGGTCACATCACCTGGGTGGGTGCTGATCCTTTGAGATATCACAATACATCTTGTGGGCAGGACCCTGGAAGAAGAATCACATCAACTGGATACTGTTTTTGGTGATATATTAAAATTCCACCTATGGGCAGGACTTAAGAAAGAGAGGAGGCTCACTTAACTAAGGCAATTGGCATAGATATATGTCCCAATGGCTGGTATGTGCAAAACCAAGGTAAGAAAGTGACTACACGTTGGCGCTGAGTTTATCAATATGTCAAAATCTTCCCTGTGATCAGGTCGAGATAAGAGAGGAGAAACATGACCTAGGTGATGAGCAAAGTGATATGTTACAAAGCTTCTCATTAGCAGAACCCAAAAGGGAGAGTCACACCACTTGGGTGCAGAACCCAGTTATGTGTTTCAATGCACCATAAGTGCAGGGCCAAGGCAGTAGAAGGGAGTCACATCACTTACCTGATGGACCTAGATATCAGCCACAATGCTTTTCTTGAGCAGCACTCAGGCAAATAATTCAAATCACCTTGGTGCTTGTCCCAGTGATATGTAAAAGTGCAATTTGTAGGCAGGCCCAGGCACCAATGCTTAGGTGTATGATCCAGGCATGTCACAGTTTTATCTGTGGTTATGGCCTAAAAATGAGAGTCAAGTTGTTCAGAAGCTGGACTAACTTTTATGTCCTAATCACACACTAGGAAATATTCAGATACAAGTTTCACAATCCCACACAAGTCCCAGGTTTGTGTATTTGAGTCAACACCCCCCATGACTTGGGCCAAAGTGGAGGAGTCACAACCTCAACAGTGAGCAAGATCCATGTATAAGATGCCCAATTCCACTTTAAGATTGTGTTCCAGGAGGGAAGTCACAGCTTCACAGGTGTGCTGAATCATGCATCACCGAAAGACCTGTGGACCAGACACATGTATGAGAGGAAGAGTTTCAAATATTGACAGCTATTTTGTGTGAGATTTAGTACCTTATTTGTAGGGCCTATTCTTGTGAGAGAAAGACAGTAGGATCAGCTGAGTGTATATACTAGAGTCACAATATCACTGGGTTGCTGTCCATGTTACCACATCCTTTGTACCATTCAGGCTTTATGTCATATGCCTGAGTGTCATAGTCCTCTGTGAACTTTATACAATTAGCAGACACATTGCTTTACTTATGGCCATAAGACTGGCTAAGAATGTCAAAATATCTCCTCTTTCTGAGTCTAGATATAACAGCTGTATTTGTACATGTGAGCTGAACCCAGGTATATGTCACTATTTCTCCTGTGGGCAGAACCAAGGTAGGAGAGTCTCATCACCAGGATTCTGAGCTGAGAATACATTATAATCTCTTTTTCAGGCCGTGCTAAGTCAGAAGAGTCATATCATGTGGGTGCAACTTCAAGGTGTTAGACTCAACAATATTTAATAATGTCCTCTTTTGGCAGACTCCAGAATAAAGAGCAGAGTTGCATTATTTAAGTTTTGCATTCAGCACCATGTACCTGTTTCTTTAGAGTACAGGACCTAGCAGGAGAGAGAAGTCATATTTCCTAAATGCTACATTAAAAGTTGTCACAGTGTTCCTTGGGAGCAAAACACAGGTAAAATAGACAAATCACCTAGTGGATAGGCTCATAGATATGTGACAATATTTCTTTTTGGCAGTGCCCTGACAGAAGAGTCTCACAATGCACACATGGGAAACAATTTAAGCAAAAGTTTTAACACCTGGCTACTAGGTCCAGTGATATGACATGATCTCATTGACATAATATGCTATCAGAGCACTTTTATTATTTTATTATTATTATAATTTAAGTTTTAAGGTACATATGCACAATGTGCAGGTTAGTTACATATGTATACATGAGCCGTGCTGGTATGCTGCACCAATTAACTCGTCATTTGCGTTAGGGATATCTCCTAAAGCTATCCCTCTCCCCTCCCCCCACCCCACAACAGTCCCCAGAGTATGTTCCCCTTCCTGTGTCCATGTATTCTCATTGTTCAATTCCCACCTACGAGTGAGAATATGCGGTATTTGGTTTTTTGTTCATGCAATAGTTTACTGAGAATGATGATTTCCAATTTCATCCATGTCCCTACAAAGGACATGAACTCATCATTTTTTATGGCTGCAGAGTATTCCATGGTGTAAATGTGCCACATTTTCTTAATCCTGTCTATGATTGTTGGACCTTTAGGTTGGTTCCATGTCTTTGCTATTGCGAATAATGCCACAATAAACATACGTGTGCATGTGTCTTTATAGCAAGTTCTAGATCCCTGAGGAATCGCCACACTGACTTCCACAATGGTTGAACTAGTTTACAGTCCCACCAACAGTGTAAAAGTGTTCCTATTTCTCCACATCCTCTCCAGCACTTGTTGTTTCCTGACTTTTTAATGATTGCCATTCTAACTGTTGTGAGATGGTATCTCATTCTGGTTTTGATTTGCATTTCTTTGATGGCCAGTAATGGTCAACATTTTTTCGTGTATGTTTTGGCTGCATAAATGTCTTCTTTTGAGAAGTGTCTGTTCATGTCCTTTGCCCACTTTTTGATGGGGTTGTTTGTTTTTTTGTTGTAAATTTGTTTGAGTTCATTGTAGATTCTGGATATTAGCCCTTTGTCAGATGAGTAGGTTGTGAAAATTTTCTCCCATTTTGTAGGTTTTCTGTTCACTCTGACGGTAGTTTCTTTTTCTGTGCAGAAGCTCTTTAGTTTAATTAGATCCCATTTGTCAATTTTGGCTTTTGTTGCCATTGCTTTTGGTGTTTTAGAAACGAAGTCCTTGGCCATGTCTATGTCCTGAATGGTAATGCTTAGGTTTTTTGTGGTTTCAGGTCTAACGTTTAAGTCTGTAATCTGTCTTGAATTAATTTTTGTATAAGGTGTAAGGAAGGGATCTAGTTTTAGTTTTCTACATATGGCTAGCCAGTTTTCTCAGCACCATTTATTAAATAGGGAACCCTTTCCCCATTGTTTGTTTTTCTCAGGTTTGTCAAAGATCAGATAGTTGTAGATATGCAGCATTATTTCTGAGGGCTCCCTTTTGTTCTATTGATCTATATCTTTGTTTTGGTACTAGTACCATTCTCTTTTGGGTACTGTAGACTTGTAGTATAGTTTGAAGTCAGGTAGCGTGAAGCCTCCAGTTTTGTTCTTTTGGCTTAGGATTGACTTGGCGATGAAGGCTCTTTTTTGGTTCCATATGAACTTTAAAGTAGATTTTTCCAATTCTGTGAAGAAAGTCGTTGGTAGCTTGATGGGGATGGCATTGAATCTATAAAATACCTTGGGCATTATGGCCATTATCACGATATTGACTCTTCCTACCCATGAGCATGGAATGTTCTTCCATTTGCTTGTATCCTCTTTTATTTCATTGAGCAGTGGTTTGTAGTTCTCCTTGAAGACGTCCTTCATGTCCCTTGTACGTTGGATTCCTAGGTATGTTATTCTCTTTGAAGCAACTGTGAATGAGGGTTCACTCATGATTTGGCCCTCTGTTTGTCTGTTATTGGTGTATAAGAATGTTTGTGATTTTTGTACATTGAATTTGTATCCTGAGACTTTGCTGAACTTGCTTATCAGCCTAAGGAGATTTTGGGCTGAGACAATGGGGTTTTCTAGATATACAATCATGTCATCTGCAAACAGGGACAATTTGACTTATTCTTTCCCTAATTGAACACTTTTTATTTCCTTCTCCTGCCTAAATTCCCTGGCCAGAACTTCCAACACTATGTTGAATAGGAGTGGTGAGAGAGGGCATCCCTGTCTTCTGCCAGCTTTCGAAAGGAATGCTTCCAGTTTTTGCCCCTTCAGTATGATATTGGCTGTGGGTATTGTCATAGATAGCTCTTACTATTTTGAGATATGTCCCATCAATATCTAATTTATTGAGAGTTTTTAGCATGAAGTGTTGTTGAATTTTGTCAAAGGCCTTTTCTGCATCTATTGAGATAATCATGTGGTTTTTGTCTTTGATTCTGTTGATATGCTGGATTATATTTATTGATTTGCATATATTGAACCAGCCTTGCATCCCAGGGATGAAGCCCACTTGATCATGGTGGATAATCTTTTTGATGTGCTGCTAGGTTCAGTTTGCCAGTATTTTATTGAAGATTTTTGCATCAATGTCTATCAAGGATATTGGTCTAAAATTCTCTTTTTTTGTTGTGTCTCTGCCTGGCTTTGGTATCAGGATGATGCTGGCCTCATAAAATGAGTTAGGGAGGATTCCTTCTTTTTCTATTTATTGGAATAGTTTCAGAAGGAGTGGTAGCAATTCCTCATGTACCTGTGGTAGAATTTGGCTGTGAATCCATCTGTTCCTGCACTCTTTTTGATTGGTAAACTATTGATCATTGCCACAATTTCAGAGCCTGTTATTGGTGTATTCAGAGATTCAACTTCTTCCTGGTTTAGTCTTGGGAGGGTGTATGTGTCAAGGAATTTATCCATGTCTTCTAGATTTTCTAGTTTATTTGTGTAGAGGTGTCTGTAGTATTATCTGTTGGTAGTTTGTATTTCTGTGAGATTTGTGGTGATATCCCTTTTATTATTTTTTATTGCATCTGTTTGATTCTTCTCTCTTTTCTTCTTTATTAGTCTTGCTAACAGTCTATCAATTTTGTTGATCCTTTCAAAAAACCTGCTTCTGGATTCATTAGTTTTTTGAAAGGTTTTATGTGTCTCTATTTCCCTCAGTTCTGCTCTGATTTTAGTTATTTCTTGCCTTCTGCTAGCTTTTGAATGTGTTTGCTCTTGCTTTTCTAGTTCTTTTAATTGTGATGTTAGGGTGTCAATTTTGGATCTTTCCTTCTTTCTCTTGTGGGCAATTAAGTGTTATACATGTCCCTCTACACACTGCTTTGAATGTGTCACAGTGATTCTGGTATGTTGTGTCTTCGTTCTCATTGGTTTCCAAGAACATCTTTATTTTTGCCTTCATTTTGTTATTTACCCAGTAGTCATTCAGGAGCAGGTCGTTTAATTTCCATGGGCTTGAGCAGTTTTGAGGGAGTTTCTTAATCCTGAGTTCCAGCTTGATTGCACTGTGGTGTGAGAGACAGTCAGTTATAATTTCTGTTCTTTTACATTTGTTGAGGAGAGCTTTATTTCCAAGTTTGTGGTCAATTTTGGAATAGGTGAGGTGCATTGCTGAAAAAATGTATATTCTGTTGATTTGGGGTGGAGAGTTCTGCAGATGCCTATTAGGTCTGCTTGGTCCAGAGTGGAGTTCAATTCCTGGATATCCTTGTTAACATTCTGTCTCATTGATCTGTCAATTGTTGACAGTGGATTTTTAAATTCTCCCATTATTATTGTGTGGGAGTCTAAATCTCTAGGTCACTCAGGAATTGCTTTATGAATATGGGTGCTCCTGTATTGGGTGCATATATATTTAGGATAGTTAGCTCTTCTTGTTGAATTGATCCCTTTACTATTATGTAATGGCCTTCTTTGTCTCTTTTGATCTTTGTTGGTTTTATGTCTGTTTTTTCAGAGACTAGGATTGCCACCCCTGCCTTTTTTTGTTTTCCTTTTGCTTGGTAGATCTTCCCCCATCCTTTTATTTTGAGCCTATGTGTGTCTCTGCACATGAGATGGTTTTCGTGAATACAGCACACTGCTGGGTCTTGACTCTTTATACAATTTGCCCATCTGTGTCTTTTAATTGGAGCATTTAGTCCATTTACATTTAAAGTTAATATTGTTATGTGTGAATTTGATCCTGTCATTTTGATGTTAGCTGGTTATTTTGCTCACTAGTTGATGCAGTTTCTTCCTAGCCTCAATGGTCTTTAGAATTTGGCATGATTTTATAGTGGCTCATACCATTTGTTCCTTTCCATGTTTAGTGTTTCCTTCAGAAGCTCTTTTAAGGCAGGACTGGTGGTGACAAAATCTCTCAGCATTTGCTTGTCTGGAAAGTATTTTATTTCTCCTTCACTTATGAAGTTTAGTTTGGCTGGATATGAAATTCTGGGTTGAAAATACTTTTCTTTAAGAATGTTGACTATTGGCCCCTACTCTCTTCTGGCTTATAGAATTTCTGCTGAGAAATCTGCTGTTAGTCTGATGGGCTTCCCCTTGTGGGTAACCCGACCTTTCTCTCTGGCTGCCCTGAAGTTATTAATTGTTAAAGATATTATTATAATGTGTAATTGAGAATACTGTGTATGTGTAATTGAGAATACTGTGTATAAATTTAATCTACAGGTGTGGTATTGGAGTAAAATTTGTTTGTAGTGAAAATAAATTCTAGAAAGGCATGGAAATGTACATTTTTCCTAGAGGTAAAGTATTTTCTTTAATTAAGTTAAATAAAGCTAACTGTTTACACAAATTTTGAAAATAACTTTAAAAAAATTAATCTTGCAAAAGAAAACTCTGCCAACTCAGACGCTAGGTTGAAAAGGATTTTATTTTTATTTCTGCCGTGAAGCATTGAAGTGAAACCACAACAAAAATTTCTGGAGACATTAATCTTCTCTTTAGCAAATTTGTAGAAGTTTGTTAAAATGTTGTAATAGTTTGTGAAAATTTCACTTGTTTGTCAAACTTTCTAAGGTTAAATATAATTTTACATAAGATTTCATTGTTTGGGTTTAATATTAGGGGAGAACTACAAAAGGAAAATTTGTCTTTCAGAAAGGGTTTATTATGTAATATTGAAGGCTGATAAAAATGTTTCTGCCCTTTCAAACATTTCTACCAACTGTATTTTGGCAACACCAATGACTTATGGAAATCTGGAATTGGATATCATAACATTAAAGGTCTTAATCCTCTAAAATATTTAGCAGCCTTCCCAGAATAAAATTTTAACCTCAAGGATGTATTTTCTGAACGCTGTGTTTTGGATGCCTCAGAGAGCCCCTGGGGAATAAAGGAAAAATTAAAGTGAATTATAAAATATATTTAAACACATGTGATTTTGATGGTAATATTTTATTTTTTCAGAATATATTTTAGTGAGTAATATTAACACAAGTCTCAAAAGCACATGGGTTCTTCATGTTCTTAAGATCTGAATATGTGCTATCAATTTTAATTAAGGTGATTATGTTAAGCTGTTGTAAACCACGGAAGTAATCAAATGTCTTTGCCTATTCTGTTTCTAACCACTCTAGACATTTTGTCATTTACAGAGATTTAATCTTCATCAAGAATAATGGCTTAAAATTAGCTGTAGAGCTTTACCAGCTGTTCTTAACTGTAGGTTTTCTTATTACAGGAAAATTTACAGAACTTAGGGATAGCTAAAATGCTTATAAATATCAAGTAGGACAAATGTTAAAATAGACTAAACTAACAGAAGAATGAAGAAATCTCTTTACCTTTATTTTAGAACATTTCTAATTCTTGTTTTGTTTTTTAAAGTCAAGTGCACTTTCTTTTAAACTAGTTAAAGATTTTAACACTGTCAATTGGTATACTCCTGTTAACAAAACTTGGAACATGTTTTTTTGCTCTATGCCAAGTTCCCCTAAAATTCGGAAAGTGTGTGTAATTATTCTTAACTTACAACAATATAACTGTTTTATTCAGTGCAATAAAAATATGTTTTCATTTGCAACATAACCCAATAGAATAAGCTGGTTGCTTTTCTAAGGCTTTGACTGGTAGAGTGTGCCTTCTTTAATGAATTACATCTGACTTTTAGAACCAATAAAAGCCGTCTAAGAAACCCAGCCTTATACTTTGTTTACACAGTCCCAATACAGGTTTTCTAATCTGTGGTAACTTTCTATCAGGCCTAGGAACCACATGCACTTGGAATCTCAAAAAATAGAGGACTTTATCCAAATAATATGTTTCTAAGGGTCAAACCTGTGGTTGGACGCAGCTTTATAATGTCCTATTTAAGATTCCTTGTAGAGTAGAGATTCATAAAAACCCATGAGGAAAGCCCATGTAAATGTATTTCTCACAGCACTGTTCAAAAATTGTCTGGCTATGTGTAAGGCAAGTCTGTTTTGCCAATGACTAAATTTTATCATGATTCATTCTTAACAAAAATTAGGACTAGAACAAAGATATGTATTTCAAAGCCTGTCACACCCCTATCATCAATTTCTCACTTCATAAGTTGTTTTTAAGGTTTTCCTACGATTTTAATTAACCTTTTTTTAAAAATATTTTTTCTGTTAGCCAATCCGTGAGGTCCAGCTACAGTTCTTGGAAAACAGAAAGATATGAGTAATAGAGAAATCTAGAACAATATTCTAATTCTGGAAATGCCTTCCACAAATATTTTCTGATAATAAGAGAAAACATGGTTCCTGTAACAGAATTTTTGCTTTAAAGGATCAAATAAGAAAGCTAACTAAACCAGTCTCATGTAACAAAATCTTAATAGGTATAATTATAGCCACAATTATTCAGTCGTGTTAGTAGCCTTGAAGAATTTCAGCTGTTCTTACTCTTCTTGTCTAGTTGTGATGTGCTTTTTCTAATAATTGAAGCTGGTTTTCTTTTTTTGCCTTAAGTCTATCACACCTTAAAATATAATGCAAATTAAACCATGCATTAACATGTCTTTCTTCTACAAACACTTAAACCAACTCTCAGTAGAATCCTACCTACTGTTTTCTACACAACACTCTTCTCCAGCAGAAAGCATCCAGAAAGACCAATGCCCAGTCTCCTAAGAGAAGTTAGAGTTTTCATTTCTGAGGGAAGACAAAGACAACTTAGCTAGCTTTCCATATGAAAACAGCAAGGAAATGGTTTCTGGAAGACTCCCAATCAACAGGTAAGGGCCTGATTCCAACATAATAATCAGACCAAAAAAAAGTGTAGGCATCAATAAGGGATCTAACACAGAAGGTTGTGCCTGATAGCATGGCTGTAGCAACACAGATAACAGAACTTTCAGTCCATTCAGATAAAATCTTGTACAAACCTCCCACTCATTCAGACTGGGAATCAGTGTCTGGCATAGGCATGCTGTTTTCTGTATACTCAGAGGGCTTTCTGAAAATAAAGTTTTTTTTTTGTTTTTTGTTTTTTTGGTTTTGTGGGCATAAACCCAGTGGGATCTAGTGGGTACTGGCTGAAATATTTCTTTTTGTATTTGACTGGTTGCTCAACCCATATGAATCATCATTTCAATCTCTGATTATTCCTGAGCCAGCATCCCAAGACAAGCTTTTACTTTAGGTCCTGTGCCAAGCTAAGCAGTCTTTGCAAATTACCACTTCAGACTGCTCCCAGGCAAAGTGCGTGAGTTAAGCTGTCTAATAGGTCCTGGGCCTGGGCAAAGCTAAGTCACACATTCTCTATGACAGCTTGCAAACTAAGTATATATCTTTATTTTTTAGGCCATAAAAACATTAAACCCCAGTGGACAACTAATTCAAGCTTCTATCTCTACTGGCAGAGAGCTTCTCTTGCCACTTATTTAAACTTTAGCTCCAAACAGTTTCCTTTGTATACAGTTCTTAATCTTCTTAAATGTAAAAGAAAAGACTCTTAGTGTTATCTGAAATGAAAGAAAGGCTGTTACATTGTGGTGTCTTGTTAAAAGAACAATATTATCTGAACCTAGGACATATTTTTGCAGCTTTCTTTTGACGTCAGGGTCTGCTTCAGTAATAAGCTTTTCTCTTAAGATTAACTTTATCTTAACTCAATAGGGAGTTAGGAACATGGGTTTCACTAAATCCTCTCTCAGGATTTTAAAAAAGCCTCTATAATTTTATGTGTTTTTAACCTATTATGAATAGTTTAGAGTAATTATGAGGTTTTGTTCTGTTCAATAATAAGCCTTCCAGTAGACTCACTTTTTTTTTTTTTTACTCCGCTATAGGATCAATGAGATTCCAATAGAGTTTTCAGCACTTCATCCTTTCCTATTATGAATAATAATTCCGTTATCAGTTCAACTTTTTTTTCCTTTTCACCCTCCCTTTTTCAAGATTTTGTAAAAGACATGTGGTTCATCCATGGATAACTCTGCTCTCTGTAAAGCTGCATGCTTCAGGGCAACAGTTAGGGTTTGGTTTAGTAGTAATGTATCGTCTATTCAGGTATGATTAAACACTTGAGTTAGATTTTGAAATATCTCTGTATGTCCACTGGGGTCATCAGGGGACATTTAATTATGTTTTTCACTTTTTTGTCTAAGTTCCTACAATGAGAAGAAAACTTCTACTATACAAGTATCACATCTATGGAGTATTTCCTGCAGGGGCAACAGTGAGGTTGGGGTTTCTGAAGTGTCACAATAAGACAAGATGATGAAATGGCTATTGGAGGTTCTAAATGAGGGTGGCACGTATGGCATTTAGAGGATATAATTTAGTTTACCTCGGGGGCTTGTCTCTGACTTTAATGAATTATCTCTTTGAAACTTGCCTGTTATGACTGCCAAGAGGGCAAAGTCAGTTTTACCATGCCTGGAAACATCTGGGTTTTCTCCCAAGTCACAGTAAGGTTGAAGAAAAAAAGAAAAAATCAAACTCTTTTCTTTGCCATCTGAAGAAAAGAGGTACCTGTTGAATAGTACTAAAATGAATACTTCCCTCAGAAAGCTAGGAGTGTCTGTCCTGGAGCTGTTATGGCTGTCATGCCCTTGAGCAATAAATACATAAATAAGCCACTTTCTTTTTTCAGCATCTCACAGTCAATGAAATTTCTATGTTTCAGACAGTAATCTAGGGAGGTGCACACTGCAGATAGCTTGTAAAGTTTCTGAAGAAATATGGAAAAAAAATCTTCCTATTATCTTTTTCCCCCTTTTGAAATGGCCCTGACTGAATAGAAAGATAGGATATTCCCTGTTTTTGCATTCCTCTTGTCTTTTCTGAGTCTGATGACTGACATAGTTGTCCCCCATGGATGGAAGCTAAACCTTCACCAACAGTTCTGGAGGATCTAGACAGCAGGACAAGTAATGTTTACTTGCACAGGCTTTAGCTCTTCACTGGTGACTCTTTGTTGATTTCTTAAGCCTACTCAACCCGGAGGATAACCAAAGTAACTTGGGAATCTAAAAAAAAAGATGGTATAGTCATTGGATTCTAGCAAGACACTTGTACAGAGTAAGAATTTTAATGTTATTTGTGGCTTCCCTTGCTATGGACTATAAAAAATATTGAAATTGCAGGAAACAAGATCTATTGACTTTGAAACATAAAATTTTCTGTTAGTTTAAATGTCAGTGCTGCTGGAGGAAGAAGGTGTGCCTTAAAACAAGTAAAGCTCGTATGGCTGGCTTTCATAAGACAGTACTTAGCTAAAATGCGTCTCTCAAAGGCGTCTTCTTTCTGATTATTGATGTGGAAATTTTCTGTTTACTGATAGGTCAGAGAGTCTTATTACTGTTAGAGAGATGTAGGAGAGAGAGGAGTTAGAAAACCAAGGGTTTTGTGCAAAGTACTGGCAAGGCTTCCCCACAGAGAAAAAACTAATTTCACTAGGTTGCATTTTAAGATCTAAAATATTCCATGAAATGCTGAATCTCAGGTTTATATACTCAAAAGTTAGAAAAAGAAGGTTAACGCTCTATCACCTGTCCCCACAGTGTGTGTCTCTGCAGAAAAAAGATGCATCTCACAAAGAAATTGTTTAGATATATATGATTTTGTGGAGCTTTTTAAAGAGAAATAACCAGCCAAAAAGAGAAATTTTATTTGAATGTATGCCATTCCTTACAGTGAAGTGAATATCTATCATTGGCAGACAAAAAGATCCTTATCAAATAAAAATTTTTAGACCACAATTTTGAATTCTTCCTATTTGAAAGAAAAAAATCACAAAATAGCAACTCTTTGAATTATGTTTCTAATGATTGACTTTTATCAGTGAGCTTACATCTCCATATCACAACATTGCAAACAAAGAAGAAACAGGAGGGACATTAGCCATACAATGACAAAAAAGATATAAACAAATTCCACAGAAAAGCCTGAAATTTTTGGTGGCAACACTCTCATAGGCTGTCAGAAACTGGAGTTAGTTTTGAGGCCTTCACCAAATGCCGTGGTATAGTCTTAACCAGAAATCTTCAATTAACTTAGATATCCTTTCAGTCCTACATGACAGCTGGATCCTCTGTGAAAGAAAATAGTTGGAACAGAGGCAACATTTTCAACAGTGGAGGGTGAAAGGAGACTGCCAATGTCTCTCCCAACGTACCTTTCTCCTAAGCTTTGTAAGAATGGCAGGCAATCTATCGGATTTTACCTGGCACTTGCCCAGAGCTTTCTTTGCTCTTCAGAAATTAAAAAAAGAAAAACAAATAACAAAAACAAACAAAAACTAAGAACAAGCTGCAGATATGAATGCAAATAGAGGACAAGCTGCAGATATGAATGTCAATAGTTTGGAATTGCACTCCTACTCACTTTTTTTATTTAATGGATTCTCACTCTGTTGCTTAAGCTGGAGCCCACTTGAGTGATCTTGGGTATCTGCAAGCTACATCTCTGGGGTTTATGCCATTCTCTTCCCTTAGCCTACCAAGTAGCTTCAATACAGGTGCCCACCACCACATGCAGCTTTTTTTTTGTATTTTTAATAGACTTCATGGGGGCTTCACCATGTTAGCCAGGGTCATCTCGATCTCGATCTCCTCATGATCTGCCTGCATTGGCCACCGAAAGTGCTGTGATAGCAGTCATGAGCCACCCTGCCCAGCTACTAGTGACCTTTTTAATTAAAGCCTTTCCCAGTCCATGAACCATAGACAAACGTGGCTGTGCCCTAGAGAACCAAAATCTATCAGTCTCTCATTTTTAGGTGACACACAGATTTTTTAATCTCAGGAACATTAAAAATTATGAATGCAAAAGGTGAGATGATAGCAAATGTTTAATATGTTAACTTCTGGTGGAGTAGAGTCAGTTGCCCACTCTGAGAAAGAGTCTGATATTTTTATGGACTCAGAAGAAAGAAAACGTAGTAACTAGTTTTGAAGAAAGCACTACTCATCTTTTCTGGGTCCTTGTGCCTGGAAATATTAATACCTGATGCAATGACTCAGCTTGGCTCAAGACCTTGGCCCTGAGCCACACAAGAGCTAAAGTGAAAGGATGGCCGAGGACCTTGGCATGGGTCCAGAGGCTAAAATGATAATTTACTGAAATTTGGCTCAGAGCCTGAAGCATGTTTAGTAATATAAGGTGCCCTTTGTAACACACTGGAGTCCAATATGTACATGTTCTAAAAAAGAGAGACTATTTCCTGGAAGCAATCTGGTTACACAAAAGACACAACATTTTAATATGGGGTCTTGTTTTTTTATCTGAGTCTCTGTGGGCATGTCTTAAGCACACACACACAAAAAGTTGGGCTTTTTAAAAAATTATTTGCTTGGGCCACAGGATTGTGCAGGATTCTTAAATTTCTGTCTGCAGCCTGGTAGTCCAGGCTGTTTCGCTGCCTGTGGAAATTTTACTATTAATACACCACAACTACGTATCTTTCTTTTCTCAATAATACTGAAGACCTAGATAGTTTCTGAGGGATAAAGGCACATTGTTTGAAATTTCCTATGTGCAAGGCTTTTTGCTCCGTGAAACAACCCACATCTTTGTAAATATTGTAAAATTGTTCATGCCTTCTTAGCAGTCATATCAGAAGAGCCCACAAGAAACAACTCCCAAAGGTTAGAGAAACATTCTCCCTGGAAACAATCAAAATCAAATTTTGTTACTCCAGGTTTTCTCATCTTCTTAATGTAGAGAATTTTTAGTCACACCGTCATCAGCTTTTCCAGTTTTTACATCCGACCCTCCATGTTCATTACTACCCCTATAGGAAATGCCCAATGAATGAGGTGCCAGTAAATTGCAAGTTTCTTTTTCATTACAGCACCTTAAACAAATAAAGTAAGACCTGGGGAAATTTTCTGATACATCAATAAATATATAGAGCCTTTATAATATCTAGCCTTTTTTTTGGTCTCAAATAGGAAGACGTTATGTTATTGCTAAGCCAAAATCATACTGCTTCTGACAAACAGCCCTACAGTCAACAGAAAGATTCTGGGCCGAAACACATTTCTTCCATAGCATGTCATAATAAATAAAAAGCAGTGAAAGACAGAAAGAGTGAAGAAAACACAAATCCTAATTTCCAGTAGAAAGAGAGACAGAGCACTTTGAAAAACCTAATTTAAGCCATAGTGATCCCATAGATGAGAAAAAGAAAAAAAGAAAAGAAAAAGAAAAAAGAAAGCAGGACATTCGCCCTTTAGATATCCCAGATCTAAACCATTCCCAAGCCAGGGCTGAGACGACGTCTTTAGGTCTTTGCATTTTCTGGCATTTCTTCATTTCCGGATGCCACTGCATTCTTCAGTGCCTGCAGAAGAGAAAGCTTGTGCTATGCCTGATTCACCTAAATATTTTCAGGGAACTGTCACCTTTACCAGCACCTTACCTGCTTACCTCATCACAGAAAACATGTAAAGCTCTGTGCAGTGATGGAACTCAACCAACACTCACTCATGCATCTGCCTCCATTCTGTGCCTGGTGCATCCATAGAAAACTGAAAGCTAAGCCCATAGTTTGAGCTGAGTGCTGCCTGTAAGATGGGTGTTTAAAATTAGACAAGAAGGCTCAAGGGAAACTTGCACAAAGGTGCCATCATCCGCAGAGATTGTTGGCTGGTGAAGCGACACCCTAGAGATGTTGTGGAAAAGATGACATTCATCACCAGTGGCCAGTGGATTATTCAACTATGCCTATGTAATGGAGCCTTGATAAAAACCAGCAAGACAGTATTCATAGAGCTTTTGGGTAACTGAACACATACAGTGTTCTAGAAAATTGTGTGCTCATAAAAAGAGACACTGATAATTTTAAAGGTCATACAGAGTGTAGGGGTCTTTGTTTTGAAAGAAGTTTCTGCCTTTAATAATGTGTCCAGAATTTTAACTTATTAACTAGAGCATACTCTAAGGTAACAGAAATCTGCACATTACAAACATTAAAACCTGGATATTTCCACCAAAATGATTCCATAATTCACTAATATGGTGCAGCAAGTTTTACCTTAGAGAGATAAAGTTTTCTTTTGTTAACTGGGTAAGAACTAGACATATATAAAAGAAAAGAAAATCAAGTGATATCTCACCACAAATTCTAGTCCTATGTTCAGTTTAGGAGAATGATCATCAGTGAATTTTGTTCCAGAAATATTTATTCTAAAAGAGAAGTCTTTTAATTTATAATTGTGTGTCTCTGAAGAGTTTGTGCCAGTGTAAAGTTAAAGGCACCATCTCTGACTGTTTTGTGTCTTTTTTGGGAGGGAAGCTAAGGCTGCCTTGTAAGCCAGTAGCAGTATTCTAGGATAAAAAAATAAGAAAAATCAACATTATTACAGGATTCTCTGTCATAAACATCCAATAAAACACAACTCTGGTCTTATATATAGTAGTAGGCATAGATACATATTAGAGCTTGCAAGAAGAATCTAGTATCCAACAATCTGCTTTAATATTTGTGCTTATGTGAGCACAAAATAAACACATTTGGGCAAACAAGCTGTTTTATTACTTCTTTTAAAGCTACAGTGCTTAAAATTATGTGACCATTTAAATACCTAGTTTGGACCTTTCCAGTTCTGTTTCCAAACCTTAGCTATGGGTGAAACTGTTTTGGGCTATGAAGATGGATTAGGGCATCTTGCAACTCATGATGCATTTGGTTCAGCTTAGTTCTTGTGTCCTGAGCAGACAGACTGACAATTAAAATTCATCAATTTTATTTTCAACATACTTTAACATGGATTCTATCCCTTGGGCTGAGCTCCAGATCTTCCTCAGCACCTCACACTCTCTCTCATTGGCCTGTTCCAGCTCCAAGTTAATATTACTGTGAACAAGGGCCTTACATTCTGCCAGTACAATTTGATTATATGAGGCAAGCTCCTTAATTTGAATCATAACTTCTTGGGTGAAAGTTCCACTCAAAAATACCTGAGAAACCAGACCTTTGGCACATGCCTCCCGTGCTGTCAGCTTTCGCCCAGCAAATAACATTTCATTGGCAGATGCTTTACCCAACATTTTTTGAAATGTAATAGTTGAACAGCCATCTGGACTCTGTCCAAAGGTCGTATAAGGGGTTTGGAACCAAGAGTTTTCATTAGCCCACACGAGATCACAAAGAGGCAGGATGGATGCACTTAGTCCAATGGCAGGGCCATTGACTGATACAACAATAGGCTTTTAAAATTGAATAGAAGTATTCACAAACTTCTTGATGGTGTCCACCATTTCAAGGCTTGCTCTGTTTCTGTCATTCCTTAAGTGCGTCACAAAGTACCCAAAATCAAGACTGCAGCAAAAGACACTTCCATCTGCACTGAACAGCACAAGCTTGCTGCCATCCACAGCAGCACTATTCAGAGCATTAACCATTTCTTTAATTACTTCTGTATTCAGTGCATTTTTTTCTGTCGATCTAGTTGATAGCACTATCTGGGTGAATCCATCCTCTTTCTTCACTACAATGTCTCTGTAAGTGCTGGCACTTTCTGTTAACCTTATGGTAAATTACATCTTCTTGATAAAAGGCTGGTCTCTGTTGTCATCAGTAATATCTCTTTGCCCACCTTTCACCTTTGAAACTGAGGTATGCATGTCTGTTGTTCCATTGGCTGCTAATGGGTCTATTAATACCACTATACCTTTTTGGATAACTGAACCTGTGGCCATGGAAGCAGTAAGTGAGCCATACATCTGTGACATTGGTGGGTGTATCTGAGTCTTGTTCTCTATTCCAGTTTGTTCTGCACCAGGACGTGAAAAATGGTCCTGGAGGAGTTTCCCTTGTGTCACCTTGAAGACCACCGTGTCCTGCTGATCTGCTGCAATAGGGTCCAGTTTCTTATGTTTCTGAAAGCCACTCACAGTTTTCTTGTCGTTAAAGGGGCTGTCAGGTGCAAGGGTCTTGATAGTTGAATTTATTATCTCCATATTCTGTGTGTTGGAGAGAATTGAAGCTGCCTTTCTCCTAACGATCTTGCTGGCAGGAAATAACGTGCTGTTTTTGGATCTGTGGTGTTTATCAGTCACTAGCGTTTCAGGAGATTTCTTAGAATAACTCGCTTTTGTAGATCTGGAAGTTCTTCTTCTGGCATTGTTTGAAAAAATTCTACTGGTTCTAGTCCATGTCAGTTTTTTCTGTTTTTCAGTCTTTCATCTATTAAAATCATGTATACATTTTTCACTGTCTGTGAGGTGCTGTTCTGGTTCCCAAGTGTCATCCTGTTTGTTGTAACCTTTCCACCGAATCAAATACTCTGTATTCCCATTTTTATCTTGTCTTTTGTCAAAAATACTTTCAACCTCAAACTCCTGGGAAGACATGAGGAAAGACACAGGAGTGGAGCAGTTGCTGTGCCAACATTTTTTCAGTTTTGTTACCACATAGTCACTCCTTTCTGCCTCCAGTTCTTCACCAGCTTCTGCGTATGGATGAACCTCTTCTATTTTGTCACCACTGGTGTAGTGAAAATTGTGTGAAATAGCAGCTATGCTATGGTGCATGATAGCTTGCTCAGTAGCCTCAGGTGAGGGTAGCTAAATCCACAGCCACAACCTTCTGGTGTAGAAAAGAAAGCTTTCTTCCTGCCTGTTACTCCTTTGTGTTTGTTTGTTTAATTGTGGTTGCTGTGATGATTGTATGGAACATTCTAATGTTATAACATTTTTAAAGTTACAATAGCTTACCTTCAGTAACATACAAAACCTTTACTCCTGTATAATTTACCTCCACTATTTCACTTACTGAGTCCTCAAAATTATACCTTTATTCATTTTATGTCAAAAACACAAATTAGAAGTGGTTTTTTTTATTAAATATATTTGTGTTTTAAGGTACTTGGAGAACAACTTGTGGAGGTGCATATTGTTAATTTTTTTTTCTTTTTGATATGGAGTCTCGCACTGTCACCTAGGCTGGAGTGCAGTGGTGCGATGTAGGCTCATTGAAAGCTCCGACTCGCAGATTCACGCCATTCTCCTATGTCAGCGTCTCGAGTAGCTGAGACTACAGGCGCTTGCCAACTTGCCTGTCAATTTTTTGTATTTATAGTAGAGAAGGGGTTTCACCGTGTTAGCCAGGATTGTCTTGATCTCCTGATCACGTGATCCGTGCAACTCGGCCTCCCAAAGTGCTGGGATTACAGGCGTGAGCCACCGTGCCCGGCCAAATGTTGTATCTTATATATTTGTACATATATTTATCTTTACCTTAACCTTTGTTTGTTCATATTGCCTTTGAGTGTCTGTCCATTCTACCCTGAAGTACCCTATAAGACATTTCTTAAAGGGTAGTCTACTTGTAAAGGGTGCCAGCTTTTAAGTGGGAATGTCATAATGTGTCCCTCAACTTTGATGGACAATTTGGTGGATCATAAGTTTTAGGTTTGACAGTTTTTTCTGACATCACTTGGAACATATTAGTCTACTGCTTTCTATCGTCTTAGTTTTCAGATAAGTAATCTACTGCTTTTCAGTGGTTATTAAGATAAGCAGTCCACTGGCTATTTTTAGGGTCCCTTTTACATGACTAGCTACTTCCCTTCCTTCCTTTGAAAATCCTCAAGATTCTCTTTGTGTTTGTTTTAGACAGTTTAATTATCAGGTAACTTTGAGTTTGTTTCTTTGAGTTTTTGTTACTTAGAGTTTGTTGAGCTTCTTGGGTGCTTACTTATTGTCTTAAATTGTTGCATTCTTTATGACTATTTTGTTAAATAGTCTCCATGATCTTTGTCTCTTCCTTCGAACTCCCAAAATGCATATGTATGGCTGCTTGATGGTGTCCCTCAGGTTTCTAGGCTGTATCAATTTGCCTTGCCCCTTTTGAGACTCTGATCATGACCACTATATGGTTGAATGCCCCCAAGTGTATGTATCACAGTGTGGGGACAGTTCGTCAGTTGGTCTCACAAGGCTGATGCATCCCATAGCTCAATTCCCAGACTTCAATCATTGTGGTCTCATTAGTGCACTACAATCTAGAAATCTCTAAATGTGAGGTATCACACAGAGTTATTTGTCTCATGGCCAAGAAAATTAAGGAGGATGGATAGAAAAAGGTTGAATCAAAACTTTTATAAGTGAAAGTAAAAAACTCTTCACAGTGGGGGTGGAATGTGAGGGGTTTACCTATTATGAGACTGTGCTTTACAGTTTCTAAAGGCAGAGAAGTAAAGGAATGTGCTTAGTGTTTTTGGAGTAAGCGTTATTTGCCTTGGCCCTGAAACTTGGTCTTGGATTCACCTGGAGCTGAAGTGATGATTTGTAGAAGCTACAAGTCTCAGCCTTGGAACTTGGCCCTGGACCAAGAAAGGAGCTGAAGTGACAGCTTGGCCTGAGACCTTAGGCTGGGACCAATCAAAGCATGAAGGAATGTCTCATGGTCACAATAATTAAGGAGGCTGGATGATGCAAAGTTCAATTAGGAGCTAAAGTAACACAACAGCTATCTGGACTCTGTCCAGATGTCATATAAGGGATTTGAGACAAAGTCTTTTCATTAGCTCAAAAGAAATCAAAAAGATGCAGTGTGGATGCACCTATTCCAAAGGATGGGATGCTGACTGATACAAAAATAGGCTTTTAAAATTGTTTGAAATTATTCACAAATTTATTGATGGTGTTCACCATTTCAAGGCTTGTTCTGTTTCTGTCCTTCCTTAAATACTTCAGAAAGTACCCCAAATTGAGACCACAGCAAAGGACACTTCCACCTGCACTGAACAGCACAAGCTTGCTCCCACCCACAGCAGCCCTATTCTGAGCATTAACCATTTCTTTAGTTACTTCTATATTCAGTGCATTTTTTAATGTTGATCTAGTTTATAGCAACATCTGGGTGAATCCATCCTCTTTCTTCACTACAATATATCTGTATGTGCTGGTATTTTCTGTTAGCCCTCTGGTGAAGTACATCTTCTTGATAAAAGGCTGGTCTCTGCCATTGTCAGTAACATTTCTTGGTCCACCTTTCACTCTTGCAACTAATATATGCATGTCTGTTTCTCCACTGGCTGCTAATAGCCCCATTAATAACACTATAGCTTTTTTGGTAGCAGAGTCTGCAGCCATGGAAGCAGTAACTGAGCCAGACTTCTGAGAAAATAGTGGGTGAATCTGGGTCTTGTTCTCCATTCCACACTGTCCTGCCCTGGGATCTGATAAAGCCTTGATGAGCTTCGCTTCCTCCTCCTTGAAGACCACTGTATCCTGCTGATCTCCTGCAATAGGGTCCAGATTCTTGAGTTCCTGAATGCCACTCACTGTGTTCTTTTGTGTATAGGGCTGTAAGGGGCAAGTGTCTTTCTTGATAGTGGAATATAGTAGCTCCATATTCTTTGCATCAGGCAGACGTGACCCTGGATTACTGCTAAAATTCTGGCTGGCAGCACATAACTGGCTACTTTTGAATTTGTGGTGTTGGACAGACATTAGAGATTTAGGAACATTCTTAGAAAAATTGGGCTTGGTAGATGTATATGTTCATCTCCTGGTATTGTTTGAAAAAGTTCTAGTTGTTCTGGTCCATGCCACTTTTTAATTTTTTCTGTTTTTCAGTCTGTCATCTGTTAAAGTCAAATATACATTTTTCACCAGTGCTGCTCTGGTATGACACTGTTTCTTCCTAACTTTTTCAACACCAAATTTTATTTATTTTTCTATTTTTTAGACAAAGTCTTGAGCTGTCACTCCGGCAGGAGTACAGTGGCACAGTTGCACAATCTCAGCTCACTGCAACCTCCACGACCTGGGTTCATGTGATTCTCCTGTCTCAGCCTCCTGAGTAGATGAGATTACAGGGGCCTGCCACCAGACCTGGATAACTTTATGATTTTTAGTAGAAAACAGTTTCCACTGTATTAGCCAGGACGGCCTCCATCTCCTGAAGTCATGATCTGCCCACCCCAGCCTTGCAAAGTGCTGAGATTACAGATGTGAGCCACTGTGCCTGGCCTCTGTCTTTCCATTTTGCCTTGTCTTTTGTCAACAATAGTTTCAACCTCAAACTCCTGGAAAGCCATGAAGAAAGATACAGGATTGGAGCAGTTTCTGTGCCAAATTTGTTTCATTTGTATCTCCACATAGTCACCTATTTCTGCCTCCAGTTCTTCACTAGTTTCTGCATATGGACGAGCCTATTCTATTTCTTTGCCACTGGTATAGTGGAAATTGTTTGAAATAGCAGCTATGCCATGTGCTTTAGGGTCTCCACACTTACGCCCTGGTGGGAAAGCTTGGGCTTTGTCTCATGGTAAATGATAGCTAGCTTGGAAGCCTCAAGTGAGAGTAGCTAAATCCACATCTCCTACTCTCTGATGTGGTACAGAAAGAATTATACCTGCCTGTTATTCTTTTTCTTTTTTAATTGTCATTGATACTGTGATTACATTGAATATTCTAAAGTTATTCCACTTTTAAAGTTATACTAGCATACTTTCAATAACACACAAATCCCTTAACTCTGTATAGCTTCACCCCTACGATTTCCTTATTGAGTTCTCAAAATCATACCTTTATGCATTGTATGTCAAAAACATAAGTTAGTGATAGTGTTTTTATTAAATATATTTGTGTTTTAAATTACTTGGGAAACAAATTATGGAGGTGTGCATGGTTATTCTTTATGTTTTCCAATATCTTATATATTTATTTTTACCATAATATATATTCATTCATACTGCTCTTTGTTGTCTGTTCATTTTACCGTGAAGTAACCCATAAGACATTTTTAAAAAAGATAGTCTACTGGTAAAATGTCCCAGCTTTTATCTGGAAATGTCCTGATTTCTCCGTCACCTATAAGGGACAATGTTTTGAACATAAGATTTCTGTTCAAAAGTTTTTTCTTACATCATTTGGAATATGTTAATCTATTGCTGTCTGTCCTCTGAGTTTTCAGATAAGATTGCTGATTAATTTTGAGGGTTCTTGGAACATTACTAGCCACTTCTTTTGTTGCTTTCAAGATTTTCTCTGTCTTTCGAAGAGTTTAATTATCATATAACTTGAGTTTGTTTCTTTTGAGTTTCTCTTACTTGGAGTTTGTTGCGTTTGACCTTCTTTACCATTATTGTTTCTAAATAGTCTTCCTCATTCTTTTTCTCACCCTTTGAACTTCCAGTATGCATAATAAGTGTGCTTGATAGTGTTTCACAGCATTTTAGGCTTTGTTCTCATTAATTTACTTTTTTTTCTATCATTTCCTAACTTAATAATATCAACACCGTTTCTTCGGTTTGCTGATAGAGTGTTCTTCCCCCAGCTCAAGTCTGCTTTTAAATATCTGTAGTGAATATTTTTTTCTTTTTATCCCTAGACTTTTTTAGGTTTTAAAATAATTTTATTTTTTTATTAATTTTTGTTCACAATTTTTTGTGCTTCTTTTGTTTCTTCTATTAGCTGACTCTGAATCTTAATTTTAAATATTATGTTTTAGTAAGACCACCATTTGGGATGTCTGAAAAAAGTTTCAGATCATAATTTCTTTTTAATTCTTCAAATGAGCCATATTTCTCTATTTCACTTTACAGTTTATCTCTAGACATTTTTAGGTTTTAAAATAATTTTACTCTTTGGATTAATAATTTTTGTTCATAATTGTTTGTGCTTCTTTGTTTATTCTATTAGCTTAATAAGTAGCTAAATTTTAAGTATCACATTTTAGTAAGGCTGCCATTACGGCTGTCAAAAAAAGGTTATTTTTTCATAATTTTTTTGTAGTTGTTCTTAAAATGAGACATACTTTCCTATTTCACTCTGTGGTTTGTGATTTTACCAGTGCTGAAAAAGAGCATTTAAAATTTAAAGTGCTGTAACTTTGAGAAAAATATTTTCTACTTCTATGGTTTTTTAGAGTTTTGTTTATTCATTACATAGGCTCTTTCCTTCTGGTAACTCAGCTGTACTGAGCTTCTTCTTGGGTCCTTTTTGAGGCATATTGTTTTGGGACACATATCGTTAAAACCACATTTTATTTTGTATATATATGTATATGTATGCACACATGTATGTGTATTTATGATTGATATATGATTCGTATATATGATTATATAATATATCAGATATATTATATATAATATATAATATATGATGTGCATTATATATTATATGATACATATTATATATAATATCATATATAACATATGATATTATATACTATATAGTCTATATTAGAATATATAATATATGATATAATATATAATATATATCATATATTGTATATTATATTATATATTACATATTATATTACATTTTACATATTATATAATATTACATATTATATTACATATTACATATTATATTACATTTTACATATTATATAATATTACATAATATTATATTATGTATATTATGTCTATTGTTATGTATATTATGTACATTATTATACGTATACATTATGTATATGTACATATAATATTATATGTACAATAGCATATGTAGAATAACATATGTATAACATATACATATAATATTATATGTATAATATATGTATATATACATATAATATTATATGTATAATATATGTATATATACATATAATATTATACATTATGTGTAATATTACATTATGTAGATTATCTATATTGGTATGTATATTATGTATATGTATGTATATGTATGTATATGTATGTATATGTATGTATATATGTATGTATATATATGTATGTATATTATGTCTCAGGAGTGAGACTTAATTTTATGCCTGTGAGCTGGGTCAGAAAATGAGTGACGGTTGCACCTGTGGCAAAATCCACAAAAGAGAGTCACAATTCCATCTTTGTACTGCTTTATTTGTTAGACTCAGTATCTCAGCAATGGGCTTTCTAAATGAGGGGTGGTGACAAGTTTTACTTTCAATTGTGTGTGTAATTGAGAATCACAATCTTAACTTTTTGCTGGGCCTTTTTAGGAAACTCTTCATACCACCCAAGCAGTTTATACAATATTAATTATTGTTCTGTGAACTTAGTACAAATATGCACCCCAGGATTTTACCTATTGCCCTAAGCCTTGGAATGAGAGGCAAAATATCTTCTATTTGCTGAATCACAATGTAAGTTTGACCATCATACCTGTAAACTGAAACAAGGTATATTTTGTAATCCCATTCGTGGGCAAAAAATTACAAAAAAGAGTAACATCACTTAGGTGCTGTATCATGCAGCATGTCACAGTGCCATCTCTAGACAGAATACAGAAAGTGGGGTCACATTATCTGGATGTTGGACCTAGCAATATGACACAATTTTACTTGTAAAATAAATAATAAACTCAACCAAGGGATGAAAGCCAAAACACTTCCAGATTTGGCTGAAGATACGTCAAAATACTCTCTGTGGCTCTGGCGCCTGCAGGACTGAAGCATCATTAGAGTGCTGGAACTACCATTATGCAATCACTCCCTCATTATTCAGGACTGTAGCAGAAGAGTAACATCCTTTCTGAGTGCAATAGGTGAAACTTTCCCTTTGTGGGCATGATTCAGAGAAAAGGAAATAGTCACATAACCTAAATCCTGGTCTCAGAAATACATCACAATTTCAGCATTTTAAAGGCTGAGGCAGGGGAAGAGAGTCATGTCACTTAGGTCATGGGCTTAGACACATGTCCCAATGTCCCCAGTAGACAGAACTTAGGCAGAAGAGGAGAGCAGTGTCTCATTGGTGCTTCTTTAGGTATATGTCTCAATCTAACACATGGGCAGAAACCAGGCAGAAGAGCCATATTACCTGGGTGCTGGGTCCTAAGGTATGCTGCAAGTCCCCATTTGTTCAGAACCAAGGTGAAAGGGTTACATCACCTTGGGGCAGGTTTCACTTTCCTGTCACAATGCTGTATGTGTGTGAGGCCATGGCATTCAGTCCCATCAACTAGTTTATTAGCCCAAGAGATAGGTCACAAAGTCCTCTGTGAAGCATAGTCTTGGCAAAGGAGTATCATCTCCTGTGTGTCTGGCCTAGAAATATGTCATTTTCCAGGTTGTCAGGGCCCAAGCAGGAGAGCTGCTTAACCTAGGTGACAGGTGCAGAGGTATGTCACAATGCCCTACTTTGGGCATGGCTCTGGCAGAAAGTACCCACAGCTGTATGCCTGGCTTCACAATATGTCACCATCCTTCCTTTATGCAGGGCCCATTCCAGAGATTAGAGTTTCATCACCTATGAGGTGCACACACAAATATGTTCACAATAATTTCGGTTGACACGGCAGAGACAAGAAGGTGAACATCAACTGGATGCTAGATGTAGTGATATGTGCAATCCTTACTGAGAGAAGGGCCCAGGCAGGAGAGTCACATATCCTCGAGGTTGGCCTAGGTAGATAGCACAATCCCGTATATGGGCTGGAACAGGCCTGGAGGGTCAAATTACGCTGGTGCTTGGCAAAGATTTATATCACAATCACACTGTCAGAAAATTCAAAAGATGTGATTTACAAAACCATGCATGCCCTGTTTCCATGTGTGACAGTTGCCTTCATCCAAGAGAGATGATGACAGTCCTTACTATCAGGTGGATGTGCATACAAGATGCACAATTTCATCTGAGTTGAACCCTGCTTTCACTCTTTCTGTATAAACCAAAGACTCTGTAAAATATGTGTGAGTGTTGTAATCTTTTGTGACGTTTGTACAAGAAAGTGATCCAGGACATCATGCATGTCCCTAAACTGAATTTTAAGAGTAAAAATATTCTCTATTGGATGAGTTCACGTATAAGAGTCATTATTATTCCTGCTAGCCCTGCCTAGGTATTTGTTACAATTTGCTCTGTGGTTATGAATCAGGCCTAACAGCCACATCACCTAAATGCTGACCCAGAAATATACCAGTATTCTTTTTGCAGGAAGAGTCCTGTCCAAAATATCACATAACTTGTGTGCTAAATCCAACTCTGTTACACAATGTTCATTTTGGGCTGTGTCTAGGCAGGAGAGGAACGTCATATGACCTAAAAGCTGGGCTTAAGCATGTGTCAAAATGCCTCTCAACAGGAGAGTTTCTCCAAAAAAGAGAGTCGTGTCATTTGAATGCAGTGTTTAGAAAAGCTACAATTACTATAGGAAGCAGGGTACAGGTCAAAGAGGAGAGTCATATACCCTAAATAATGGGTCCAGAAATATGTGGCTATTTTGCCTGAGGACACTTTTTAGATAGCACAGTCAAATCACCAAGGTGCTTGGTGCAGATATTTGTCAAACTTTCTTTTGTAGGCTATATCTAGGCAGAATTATTAAATCACTCAGGAACTGAACTACAATATATGTCACAATTACACTTGTGGAAAGGCTTAGGTATAAGACTCAACTGTGTGCTTTGTAAATGTGGGATGGTGGCAACTTTTAATTCCACCTGGGTGTGTAATCAAGAGTTCCAATTTGAACTTTTTGCTGGCCCCTGCTATGAAAATTTCTACCACAAAAGAGTTTATAAAATGTAAGTTAGTTGTGTAAGTTTCTGTGATCTTGGTACAGATATGCAACACAGGACCCTATCTATTGCCCCAAGCCTAACAATGAAAGGCAAATATTTTCTATTGGCTGAATCCAAATATAAGTTTGATCATCATGGCTGTGAACTTAAACTGGGTATATGTTATAATCACATATGTGGGCAAAACACTGTGCAGAAGTGTAACATCACTCAGATGCTGTGCCCGGCAATATGTCACAATGTCTTCTGTATGCAGGGTGTAGGAAATTGGGTCACATTAACTGGGTGCTGGAACCAGAAATATGACACAATTTCATATGTGTAAAAAACCCAGCCTAGTTATGAGAGCCAAAACACTTACATAATGGGCCAAATATATGCCAAAATACATTCGGTATCAGCAGCACAGGCAGGAGCATCACATCTTAAGGGTGCTGGGCCCAGCAATATGCAATATGCAATTATCTCTTTATGCAGATCCCATGCAGAAGAGTAACATGATCTGCAGGCTGGGCAGTAATATGTGTCAAATTTCTTTTTTCTAGGCAGGGTTAAGGAGAAATAGGAGAGTCACATATCCTGAGTCCTGGGCTCAGTGACGTGACAAAATCCTCCTATTATGAAGGGCCAGGAAGAAAAAGAGAGTCACATCACTTAGGTCATGGGCTCAGAGATATGTCCTAATATTCCAACCAGGCAGAGCTCAGGCAGATGAGGACAGCCATATCACCTACATGTTTCCATCAAAATATGTCACAATTTAACATGTGGACAGAAACTTTGCAGAAGAGCCACATCACTTGGGTGCTGGGTCCTGTGATATGTCAAAAATTGCTCTTAACAAACGCCTAGCCAAGAGGGATAAATCATACTAGCTGAAGGTTCTCTGCTTATGATGCAATGCTTCATCTGGTTAGGACCCAGGGAGAGAGTCACTTCATTTAGGTGACAGGCCCAGAGATATGTCATAAGGTGCTGTGTGAAGCATAGCCCTGGAAAAGGGTACCATCGCCTGTGTGTCTGGCCTGGAAGAGTGTCACTTTCAAGGTTGGAAGAACCCTAGCAGGAGAGCCACATAATGTAGGCAATAGACCCAGAGATATGTCACATTGCCCTCCTCCAGGCATCCACAGGATAAGGAGGACACTTCCCTGTGCACCAGTCCTTGCGTTATGTCACTATCATTCTGTTGTGCAGTGCCCATTCCAGAGAGGAGACTCACATCAACAATGAGGTAAACACAGAAATATGTCACAAAAATTTTTGTGGGCAATGTGCAAGTAAGGATGTAACATTACCTGGGAGCTAGATCCAGTGATATGTCACAATCTTTACTGAGAGATAGAACAAGGCAGGAAAGTCATGTCACCTTGAGGTTGGCTTAGGTAGATTTCATAACCCCACCTATGAGCTGGAACAAGTCCAGAGCATCAAATCACACAAGTGCTTGGTGAAAATTTATATCATACTCACACTGTCAGAAAATTCCAAAGATGAGATTTACCATCTTACCACACATGCCTGGTTTCATGTGTGACAGTTACCTTTATGCATGTGAGATAATGAGTTCTTACTTTCAGCTTTAACTGGGTGTGCAAACAGGACTCACGATTTCATCTGTGTGCTGAGCCCTGCTTTGACTTTTTGTGTATAACCCAAAGACTTTGTAAAATATGTATGAGTGCTGTAATATCTTGTAAACTTTGTACAAGAAGGAGATCCAGGACATCACGCATGTCCCTAAAGTGAGTTACAAGATGCAAAATATCCTCTATTTTCTGAGTCTACATATGAGAGTCATTATCATGGCTGTGAGCCATGTATAGGTGTATGTTACAATTCACTCTGTGGTTAAGAAGGAGGCCTGACAGCCCTATCACATAAATGCTGGGTCAGAAATATTCCAATATTCCTTTTGTAGTCAGGGCCCTCTAAGAAATATCACATAACTTATATGCTATGTCCAGCTCTGTGGCTCCATATCCCTTGTGGACAGTGTCTAGGCAGGAGAGGAGAGAAATATCACATAAATGATGGGCCCAAAATTTTGTCAAAATGCTTCCTGTTGACAGGTCCCATGCAAGAGTGTCATATCATTTGGATGCAGGGATTATAAATACTACAATCACTAAAAGAAGCAGGGTACAGGCAGGAGAGAATAGTCATGTAACCTAGATGAAGGATACAGAAGTATGTTACAATATCCCCTGAGGACATTTTAAGATACAACAATCAGATCACCAAGGTGCTTGAGCGATGTATCTGTCAAAATCTCATTTGCTATACCTAGGCAGAATTATTAAATCACTCAGGAGTTGAGCAAAGGTATTTGTCACAATTACACTTGTGAAAAGGCTTAAGTCTAAGAGTCACCATCCTGCACAACTCGTAGGCTCCAGTCATATGAGTTGTTACTAGGCTTTTGTTCTGGTCTCTGGTATATGGCAGAATATCACCTGCGGCCAGAGAGAACACAAGAAAGCCCCATCACCTATGTGGGTCTGGGCCACTGAGACATCACAATTCACCTTGTGGGCAGGAACATGGTGGAAGGGTCACATCACCTGGATTTCAGTGACATATCAAAACCCCCTCTCTGGGCAGCACTTTGGCAAGACAGGAGGCTCACTTCACCGAGGCAATTGGCCTAGATGTATGTCACAATGTCTATCCTGTGCAGTAACCAAATTGTAGAGTGGCCTCACATAGGTGTTGGTCCCAGGAAATATGTCACAATCTCCCTGAGGTCTGGGCCAAGGCAAAAGTGAAGAAACATCACCTAGGTACTGAGCCAAGTGATGTGTTCAATGCTTCCTGTTGGCAGAACCCAGAAAGAAAAATCACATCACCTGAATGCAGTACCCAGTTCTTAGTCAATGCCCTGTAAGTGCATGGCCAAGGAAGTAGAAGGGAGTCACATCACTTATATGATGGACCTAGATATATAACAAAATTCCTTTTGTAGAAAGGTTTCAGGCAGATAACTCACATCATCTGGTTGATGGTCCCAGTGACATATGTAAAATTTCCGTTTGAAGGCAGAGCTGCGATGGATGTTATCTATTGCTTAGGTGCTTGCTCCACATATGGCACAATTACTTCTGTGATCTGGGCACAGAAAATGACTCAAATTATTCATTTGCTGGACAAAGTGACTTGTCCCAATCACACTCTCATATATGTTTGGAAATAAGTTTCACATCCCACACAAGTCCTGGTTTTGTGTATGTGAGTCAATTCTTTCTATAAGTTGGGTCAAAATGGAGGAGTCAAAATCTCAACAACGGAGAAGATTCATGTATAAGAGCCGCAATCCCCCTTGAACATTGTGGTCCAGGAGGGGAGTCATGGCACCACAGGTGTGCTGAATCTTGGTTCAAATGTTAACCACCTGTGGATCAGGTCCCTGTATGTGTAATTATTTCAAACATACACTGCTTTTAATGTGTGAGATTTAGTACCTCATTCCTAGACCCTGCTAATATGTGAGAATTACAATCATTTCAGCTAAAAGAGTCAAATTCTTACCTGGTTGCTGGTCTCTGTTATGACACTCTTTGCACCATTAATGCTTTATATGATATACCTGATTATTATAATCCTTCATGACTTTTATACAAGTGAAAAACACAGGGCTTTACCCATGGCCATGAGACTGGCTATGAGAGTCAAAATATTCCTACTGGCTCGGTCCAGGTATGAGAGTTATTTTTGTCCATGCGTGCTTAATCCAGGTATAGGTCAAAATTTCACCTGTAAGCAGGGACAAGGAAAGGGAGTCAACTCAGCTCGACACTGAACCAGTGATACAGCATAATGCTCGACCTAGTCAGAAGAGTCACTTCACCTGGTTACAGTTTCAAATAATATGCCACGAAGCCCACCATAGAAAGGGAAGAAAAGAGAGGAGAGTCACTCCACCTATGCATGTGCTGGACTCTGCAACATGTAATAACCCTCTCTCTTGGTAGAGTCTAGAATGTGAAGGAGAGTCACATCATGTAGGTTTTTCAATCAGCGGTATGTCACAATTTGTTTGCTGAACAAGGTTCAGGCAGGAGATGAGAGTCACACTACCTAGATGTTAAGCCAAACAATATTTCACAATGTCTTCTGGGTGCAGGACACTGTCAGAAGAGACCAATCATCTAGCTTATAGACCCATAGATATGTGATAGTATCCCCTTTTGGCAGGGTCCAGACAGAAGAGTCCCATTATTATGATTCTAACACAGTGATATGTCACAATCCACCCAAGGAAAGGAATTTAAGCCAAATAGTCTCAACACCTAAGCACTAGGCCTATTAATAGGCCAAATCCTCTTGTCTTTGAGAGTGACACTATAAACTCTGAGCTGGGTGTGTATATGAGAGTAACAATTTCACTAATATCCTGGGCTGTTGCATGACTCTCATCAATATTCAAAAGCTTTATACATCATGCATGAGAATTTCAAACCACTCTAAGGCCTTCATGTTTATATGGACTCATGACCTTACATATTCCCCTAAACCCAGGTGTAATAGTCGGCATCTCTTCTATAGGCTGGGTTAGAAATGAGACTCATTTTTATGCCTGTGAGCTGGATCTAGAAATAAGTCACAATCCCACCTGTGGCCAGACCTACATACTGAGGGCACAATTCCAACTTTGTACTGCATTCAATTGTAAAACTCATGTTCTTAACAGTGGCCTTTGGACATGTAGAATGATGACAACACTTGCTTTTACCTGGGTGTGTAATCAAGAATCTCAAACTGAACTCTTCACTGGTCCCTATCAGCAAACTCTCTATACCACCAAAGAAGTTCATACATGATGAGTTAGCGTTGTAAAGCTCTGTGAGCTTGGTACAAATATGCAACTCAGATTTTATGTATTGCCTGAAGCCTAGCAATGAAAGGTAAAATATCTCCTATTGGCTGAATCTCAATATAAATTTGACCATCATGCCTGTGAACTGAAGTCATAGTCCCATTTGTGGGCAGAAAAAGAAGGCCAGAGGGTAACATCACTTAAGTGCTGTGCCAAGCAACATGCCACAATGCCCTCTCTAGGTAGTGTATAGGAATTAGAGTCATGTTAACTGAGTTCTGGACTCAGCAATATGAAGCAATCCATTATGTGGAAAAAAAACAAAAAACAAAACAAACATACAAAAAAACCCAGCAAAAACATGAGGGCCAAAACACCTACATAATGGGCCCAGGATCTGTGAAAACACCTTTTCTGGCTCCAGCAAAGTCATGAGTTTTATATTTTCAGGGTACTGGGCCCAGCAGTATGTTAAAATATTCTCTACATACAGGACCCATGTAAAAGCATAACATTATCTGGGTGCTGGGCCCTGCAATAGGCCAAAATTTCTGTTTGTGGGCGTGATTTGAGAAAAAAAAAAGAGGTGAATCAAATAACCTGATTGCTAGGCTGAACAATATTTCACAATCTCTGCATTGTAAAGACCCAGCAGAAAAAGAGAGTCACTTCCCTCAGTTCATGGGCTCAGAGATATAGCCCAGTGTCCCCAGTAAACAGGGCCCAGTCAGAAAGGGAGAGTCATATCACCTAAATGCTGCCCTAGTTATATGCCATAATCTTACCTATGGGCAGAAACCAGACTGAAAAGCCACATCACCTGGGTACAACTGCAAGTAATATGTCACCATCCACAGTGTAGACAGGTTTCTTATAAAAATAGATAATGACACCACGTGGGTGCTCTGCTCACCAATATGTAATAATTCCCTCTCCTGACAGAGTCCAGGAAAAAAAGGGGACTTCCATCACCTAGGCTTTGCACTTGATGGTGTATAACAGTTTTTTCAGTGAGGAGGATCCAGGCAGGAGGGATGAGTCAAATTACCTAGACTCTAAACCTAGCAATGTGTCACAGTGTCTCCCCTGGGCAAGGTACTGGCAGGAGGGACATATTACATAGCCAATAGGCCTGGAGATACGGGAAAATATCCTCTGTTTGCAGGGCCCTGGAAGAAGAGTCACATTATTTTGATTCTGACCCAGTAATATGTAACAACACCCTAATGGAATGAAATTTAAACTAAAAGTTCTCAACACCAGGTACTAGTGCAAGAAATATGACAAAATCTCCTCATCTTTAAGGCTGACACCATTAAATGTTAGCTATCTGTGTATAAGAGAGTCACAATCTCATGTGTGTGCTTGCCATTGTATGACACTCTCTATAATACCTGAGAACATTATACAATATACATGAGAGTTGCAATCCTCTCTGAGGCCTACAGGCATTTACAAAATTATGATTATACATATTGCCGTAAACCCAGGTATGACAGTCAGCATCTCTCCTATAGGCTGGTGCTAAGGAAGAGATCATTATCATGACTGAGAGCTGGCTCCAAAAATGAGTCGCCATCCCACCTGTGACCATATTCATTTATGAAAGTCACAATTCCATCTTTGTGGTGTATTCACTTGTTAGACTCAGGATCTGAACAATGGGCTTTGTAAATGTAGGATGGTAAAAAACTTACTTTCACATGAGTGTGTAGTCAAGAATCATAATCTTAACAGTTTGCTGAGCACTGTTAAGAAATACTTTGTATCACCCAGGAAGTTTTTATTACATGAGTTAGTGTTGTAAACTACTGTGAGCTTTGTAGAAACATGCAATGAATAACCTGATACTTTGACCTAAACCCAGTGGTGAAAGGAAAAATATCTCCTGTTGGCTGAATCCCAACATAAGCTTGATCATCATACCTTTGGACTGAAGCAAGGTATTTGTCATAATCCCATTTGTTAGCAACCTATGCAGAATGTTAACATCACTTAGGTTCTTTGTCAAGCAATATGTCATGATGCCCTCTGTAAGCAGCGCCTAGGAAAGAGGGCCACATTAACTGCAGGCTGGAGTCAGCAATATAATACAACCACACATGGAAGAAACTCAGCAAAGTGGTAAGAGTGAAAACACCTAGAAAATGGGCCAAAGATATGTCAAAATACCTTCTGTGGTCCCGGCACAAGCAGGAGAGTCACATCATTAGGGTTCTAGGCCAAGAGATATGCCACAATTTCCTCTTTATGCACAACCTAGGCAGAAGAGCAACTTCATCCGGGTACTAGGCCCTGAAATACGGCAAAAGATCTGTTCATGGGCATTGTTCAGTTACAAAACGAGAGTCACATAACCTAAGTTCTGAGCTCATCAATATGTCATAATCTTACCATTGTAAAGCCCTAGACAAAAATAGAGTCACATCACTTAGGTCACAGGCTTAGAAATATGGCCCAATATCACCAGTAGGCTGGGTTCAGACAGAAGAAGAGCCATATTACCTAGATGCTTCTTTAGCTATGTGTCACAATTTAATATGTGGGCAAAAACCAGGTTGAAGGGCCACATCGCGTGGCCCTCTGTACTGAGATATTCACAAGTCCCCCTAAAAAAGGACCCAGGCAAGAGGGTTACATCAACTAAGTGCAGATTCCATGCTTATATCTCAATACTTCATGTGGGCAGGACCAAGCAGGAAGTCACATCACCTTTGTGATAGGCCCAGAGATAGATGACAAAGCATTTTTGAAAGCATGGCCCTGGCAGAAGAGTTCCATCACCTTTGTGCCTGGCCTAGCAGTATGTCACTATTCAACTGGGCAAGTTTCAAGCAGAAGAGCCATATCACCTACATGATAGGTCCTGTGATATGTCAAATGCCATTTTTTGGGCATAGCCCTGACAAAAGAGCATTATCACTTGTGTGCCTGGCCTAGAAATGTGTCACTAATTTTCCCTGTGTTCAGGGCCCTTTCCAGAGAGGAGAGTGACATCTTCTAACTGATGGACACTGTAATATGTCACAATGATGTCTGCGAGCATGGCACAAGCAAGAATGTAATGTCACCTGTGTGCTGGATCCAATGATGTTATAATTCTGAGTGGAGGGCCCAGGCAAAAGAGTGACATCACTTCAAGGCTGGCTTAGGTAGATATCAAAATCCCATAGGTAGGCTGGAACCAGTCTGAAGGGTGAACTCACACAGGTGCTTGGCAAAGATTTATATCACAGTCATGATGGAATAAAATTCTAGGGCTTAGATTTACAATATCACACATGTTCTACTTTTATGTAGGACAGTTGCCTTCATCATCTGTAATGGTGAAAACCATTACTGTCAGCTGAATGTGCATATGAGAATCCCAATTTTCTCCATGTGCTAGGCCCTGTTATGATTCTCTCTATACAACAAAAGGATGCTATAAAATACGTGTGATTGTTGTAATCTTTTGTGACCTTTTTACCAGAAGGAGATCCTGGATATCACTTATCTCCCTAAGCCTAGTTATAAGAGTCAAAATATTTCCTATTGACTGGGTTCACATATGGGAGTCCTTTTATCATGCATTTTAGATCTATCGTGCATTTTAGATGTGTCTACATATATGGCACCATCTCATCTGTGGTAGTTAAACAGGCAGAAAACCACATCACCTATATCCTAAGCCAGAAATACTCCAATTTTTTTTGTAGAGAGGGCCCTAACAGAAATGTCACAAAACTTGGGTGCTAGGCTCAGCTCTATGGCATAATGCCCTTTGTGGAGTGTGTCCAGGCAGTAGAGGAGAGTCATATCACCTAAATGATGGGCCCAGAGAGATATCACAAAGCCTCCCCTTTAAAAAGCCCAGACAAGAGACTCATGTCATTTGGGTGCAGTGCTTAGAAATGCTACTCTTCACTGGAAGCAGGGTTCATGCAGAAGAGGAGAGTCATGTAACCTAGACAGCGGCTGCAGAGATATGTTATGATCACTTCTGAGAACCTGTTAGGACACGAGAGTAAAATCACAAAGGTTCCTGGCAAAGGTATAGGTCCAAATGTCATCTGTGGGCTATAACAATGCAGGATTATTAAATCACTCAGGAGCTGGGCAAAGGCGTATGTCACAATAGTACCTGTGAAAAGGGGCAGGGATGAGAGTAATGATCCTGCACATGTCCTGGCCATGGGGAAAAGCATCATCATTAGGCTCTTTATCTGGTCTCAGGTAAATGGAACAATATACCTGTGGGCAAAAAGAAAAAGGAAAGTTCCATCACCTTAGTGGATGCTGGTCCAGTGAAACTTCTCAATTGTCCTTGTGGCTAGGACTCTGATAGAAGAGTCACATCATCTGGATGCTGTTTTCAGTGATATATAAAATGCCCCCTGTGAGCAGAACTTAGGCAGGAGAGAAGACAAACTCCACTTAGGCAATTGGCCTGAATATACATCACAACGGCCCCTATGTGTAGGATCAAGGCAGGGGAGTAACCTTGCTTTGGTGCTAGGTTCAGCAATATGTTACAGTCTCTCTGGCAGTCAGGGCACAGGCAAGAGGAAAGAAACATCACCTAGTTGCTGAGCCAAGTAATATGTTACAAAGCTTCCTATTGGCAGAAACTTCATCCCCCAAAAAAGTCACATCACCTGGGTGCAGTACCTAGTTCTGTGTCACAATCCACCAGAAGTGCAGGGCCAAGATAGTAGAAGGAAGTCATATCACTTAAGTAATCCACTTAAATAAAAACCACAGTGCTCTCTGTAGGTAGGCTTCAGGCCAAGATTTCACATCAGCCAAGTGCTGGTCTCAGTGATATGTAAAAGTACCCTATGTTTCATTACCAAAAAAGATGTTACTTATTGCTTAGGTGCTTGGTGCACGTAAGTCACAATTTTAACTGTGCTCTGGGCCTGGAAAGGAGAGTCAAAACACTCAGATTCTGTGCAAAGTTATACTTCTCAATTACACACCCAAAAATGTTCAGAAATAAGTTTCACAGTCCCACACAAGTCCTGGCTGTGGGTACGAGGGTCAACAAGTCCTATAAGTTGGGTTGAAGTACAGATGTGACAATCTCAAAAACAGGAAAGATCCATATGTAAGAGCCTCAATCCCACTTGAAGATTGTGTTCCAGTAGGAAAGTCAAAGTACCACAGGTTGGCTAAATCATAGTTCAAACATCACCAAACCACCTATGGATCAGATTCATGTATGAGAGTAACAATTTCAAGCTTCAACTGCTTATGTGTGTGAGATTTACTATCTCATTTGTAGGCTCTGTACATGTGTGAAAATGAAAATCGTGTCAGTTGTGTATGCATCCAAGAGTCACAATAGAACCTGGTTGCCGGTACCTGTTATGAAACTCTTGCCTGAATAGTATAATTTCCTGTGAATTATTACAGGTGGGTGATCTAGGACATTACTCATGGCCTTAAGACTGCCTGTGAAAGTCAAATATCTCCCACTGGCTAGGTCTAGGTATGAAAGTTATTATTGTGCATATGAGCTGAATCCAGGTATACATCGCAATTTCACCTTTGGACAGAGACAAGACAGAGGAGTTACATTATTTGGGTGCTGAGCAAGGGATACATTATAACTTCCTTTTCAGTCAGGACCCAGTCAGAACAGTCATATCACCTGGATACAGTCTCAGATAATATTATCATGACAACTAAACACTGGGTTGAAAAATAGAGGATTGCCACACCCCTAGGTGCTGGGCTCAGCAACATATTATTATTTCCTCATTAGCAGAGTACAAGCCAAACTCATTGGCAGAGTCCAAGACAAAGAAGAGAGTCACATCACCTAGGTTTTGCACTCAGTGGTATGTCACAATTTCTTCAGTGGCCAGAATCCAGGCAGGAGTGGAGAGCCACATTACCTAGATACTATAGAGATATGTCCCAGAGCCCTCTGTGGCAGGGCACTGGCATGAGAGACACATCACCTAGCTGGTAGGTCCACAGATATGTGATAATATCTCCTGTTGGCTGGGTCCAAGAAGAAGTCTCACATTATTAGGATTCTGACCCAGGGATAATTCACAATGCACCTATCGGCAAGAATTTAAGCCAAAATTCTCAACACTTTGTTACCAGGCCTAGTGATAAGACACACTCTCCTCATCTTTTAGGGTGACACCTTTAACTTTCAGCTAAGCTTGAATATTAGAGTCACAATCTCACATGTATGCTGGGCCAATGTATGACACTCTTTACATCCAAGGGCTTTATAAAACCTGCATGAGGGTGCAAACCTCTCAGCGACCTTCATGCTCATATGGATTCAAAATTTTACATATTGCCCTCAATTCAGATTTGATAGTCAGCATCTCTTTTATAGGTAGGGTTAAAGGAGAAGAGCCATTATTATCCCACCTCCAGACAGATCCACATATAAATTCACAGTTCCAAATTTGTGTCATATTCCACAGTCAGCATTGTGTATGTAGGAGGGTGATAACATTTAATTTTACCTGGGTGTGTAACCAATAGTCCAAATCTGAACTTTTTACTGGGCCCTGTTATGAAAGTTTTTACCACCAATGAATTTATACAATATAAGTCAGTGTTGTAATCTTCTTTGGGCTTCGTACAGATATGCAACCCAGGACTTACCTGTTGCCCTAAATCCAAGGATGAGAGGCATAATATATCCTATTTTCTGAATTCCAGTATAAACATGATCATCATGTATATGAACTGAATCGAGATACATGTCACAATCCCATTTGTATATAATAATAATAATAATAATAATAGTAATAATAAAAAACAGAAAGGTAACACCAGTTAGATGCTGTGTCAAGCAATATGACTCCGTGCCTTCTCTAAGCAGGGTATAGAAAATTGGGTCAAATTAACTGGGTGCTATACCCAGCAATATGACATCATTTAATGTGACAAAAAGCCAGAAAAGTTATGAGAGCCAAAACACATACATAACGGACCCAAGATATGTCAATATACCTTCAGTGTCTCCAGCACAGACAGGAGAGTCACATCATAATGGTGCTGGGCACAGCAATAGGAAATATGCCATAATTTCCTCTTTTTACAGAAACTAGGCAGAAAAGTAACAATATCTGGGTCTTGGGCCCTGTAATAGGTCAAAATTCCTTTTAAGGGGGACATGGTTTGGGAAATAGAAAAGAGTCATATATCCTGAGAGCTGAGCTCAGCAATGTGTCAAAATCATCCTATTGTGAGGCCCAGGCAGAAATAGAGAGTCACATCACTTAGGCCATGAGCTCAGAGATATGTCCCAATGTCCCCAGTAGGCAGAGCTCAGGCAGGTGAGGAGAATTATATCAACTAGGTGCTTTTGTAGGAATATGTCACAGTGCAATGTGTGCACAGAAACCAGACAGAAGAGCCACATCACTGGGGGCTGGGTCCTGACATATGTCACAAGGCTAACTAAGGACAGCACCCAGGTAAAAGTGTTACATCACCTAGGTGCATGTTCTCTGCTCATGCCACAATGCTCCATGTCTGTAGGGCCCAATTTGGGAGTCACCTCACTGAGGTGATAGGCACAGGGATATGTCATAATAACCTCTAGGAAGCATAGCTCTGTCAAAGAGTAACGTCACCTATGAGTCTGTCCTAGAAATATATCATTCTCTAGGTTGGCAGTGCCCAAGCAGAAAAGCCATATAACATAGGTGATAGGCCCAGAGATATGTCACAATGCCTTTTTTGGGGACGTATTTCTGGAAAAACAGTACCCTCACCTGTGTGCCTGGCCTTGCAATAAGTAACTATCCTTCCTTTGTCCAGGGCCCATTCCATAGAGGAGATTTACATAACCTATAGTTGGACACAGAAATATGTCATAATAATTATGATGGGCATGGCACACACAAAAATGTAACATCCCCTGCATGTTAGATCAAGTGATATTTCACAATCCTTACTGAGAGAAGGGCCCAGGCATGAGAGTCACATCACCTCGAGATTGGCCTAGATAGATATCACAATCCCATAGATAGTCTGGAACAAGTCTGTAGAGTCAAATTACACAGGTGCTCAGCAAAGATCTATATCACAATCACATTGTCAGAAAATCCCACAGATGAGATTTATAATATGACACATGTCTTATCTTCATATGTGACAGCTGGTTTCATCCATGTGAGAAGATGACAGCTTTACTGTCAGCTAGGTGTTCCTCCAAGACTCAAAATTTCTCCTGTGTGCTGAGCCCTGCTTTCACTCTGTCTGTATAAACCAGACTTTGTAAAATATGTGTGACTGTTGTAATCATTTGTGACATATGCAGAAGGTGATCCAAGACATCACAAACATCTGTAAACTTATTTATAAGAGTCAAAATATCCTCTGTGGGCTGAGTCCACATATGAGAGTCACTATTATTTCTGTGAGCTGTGCCTAGGTATACATATATATATATATATATTATATATATATATATATACACACACATAAATATATCTGTTATATATATATACATATATATCTGTTTTATGTATATATACATATATATCTGTTTTATATATATATACACACATATATCTGTTATATATATATATCTGATATACATATATATCTGATATATATATCTGATATATATATCTGATATATATACCTGATATATATATATATCTGATATAAATATATATATATATATTCTCTGTTTATACCACAATACTCCATGTCTGTAGGGCCTAATTTAGGAGTCACTTCACTGAGGTGATAGGCACAGGGTTATGTCATAATAACCTCTATGAAGCATAGCTCTGTCAAAGAGTAACATCATCTGTGAGTCTGTCTCAGACTTTATGTATATATATAAAACACTCTCTGTGGGTATAAAGCAGGCAGAACAGCCACATCACCTAAATTCTTGGCCAGAAATATTCCAATATTCTCCTTGTAGGCAGGATCCTGTAGAAATGCCACATAACTTGTGTGCTAGATCCAGCTTGGTGCACAATGTCCTTTATTGGCAGTGTCCAAGCAGGAGAGGAGAGCTGCCATATCAGGTAAATGATGGAACACAAAATATATCATTATGCCTCCTCTTGACAGGGCCCAGGCAAGAGAGTCATATCATTTGGATGCAGTGTTTAGAAGTGATACAGTTACCAAAGAAAATCATGTACAGGCAGGAGAGAACAGTCATGTAACTTACGTGATGGAGCAGAAATATGTTACAATCACTCCTGTGGATAGTATTAAGATAACACAGTCAAATCATGAAGATGTTTATACCAAGGATTTGTCAAAATCTCATTTTGATGCTATCCCTATGCAGAATTATTAAATCATTAAATAGCTGGGCAAAGGTATATGTCACAGTTACACTTGTATATAGCTTTAAGAATAAGAGTCACTGTTCTGCACATGTCCTGGCTCCAGATGCATGTGTTGTTATTAGGCTTTTATTATGGTCTCTTGTATAAGGCACAACATTGGCAGTGGCCAGAGAGAAGACAAGGAAATCTCATCAGCTACATGGGTGTGGATTCAGTGAGAAGTCACAGTCTACTTTATGGACAAGACCCTGGCAGGAGAGTCAGATCACCTGGATGCTGGTATCAGTGAAATATCAAAACCTCTTCTCTGGGCAGGATTTTTGCAAGAGAGGAGACTCACTTCACCTGGGCAATTGGCCTAGCTATTTTTCACAATGCTTCTTATGTGCATTACCAAGGCTGGAGAGTGACCTCACAAGGGTCCTGGGACCCAGAAATATGTCACAATCTCCCTGTGGTCAGGGCCTAGGAAAATGCAAAGAAACATCACCTACATTCTGAGCTAAGTGATATGTTACAATGTTCCTGTTGGCAGAACCCAAAAAGGACAATGATCACCTGGATACAGTTTCTGCTTATGTGTCAAAAGGCACTGTAAGTGCTGGGCCAAGGCAGTAGAAGGAAGTCACATCAATTCATGGTGGATGTAGATATAAAACACGATTCTTCTTGTAGGCAGGTTTTAGGCAGATAATTCACATCACCTGGGTGATGGTCCCAGTGATATATGAAATTGCCCTTTGCAGGCAAGGCCAAAGAAGGTATTATACATTTCTTTGGTGCTTGTTCAACATATGGCACTATTTAATCTGTGTGCTGGGCCTAGAAAAGAGAGTCAGATTATTCATGTGCTGGACATGGTTACCTGTCCCAATCACACTCTCAGATATGTTTGGAAATAAGATTCACATGCCACACAACACCTGGTTTCCTGTACGAGTCAACTCTTTCTATAAGGTAGATGTTAGTAGAGGAGTCACAGTCTCAACAATGGTCAAGACTCATGTGTAGGAGCCCCAATCCCACCTGAAGATTGTGTTCCAGTAGGGAAGACATAACACCACAGGTGTGCTGAATCATGGTTCAAACTTTACCAAACCACCTGTGAATCAGATCTATGTATAAGAGTAATTATTTAAAATTTGACTGTTTTTTATGTGTGAGATTAATATCTCATTCCTAGGCCCTGTTCACTTGTGAGAATGATAATCATGTCAGCTAGGTGTGCATTTAAAAGTCCCATTCTCAGTTCATTTCTGGCCTCTCTTATGACAATCATTGTACAATTAAGGCTGTATATGATATACCTGAGTGTTATAATCCTTTGTGAACTTTATACAATTGAAAAACCCAGGACATAACCCATTGTCATGAGACTGGCTATGAGAGTCAATTATCTCTACTGGCTTGGTCCAGGTATGAGAGTTATTATTCTGCATGTGTGCTTAACCCAGATATATGTCAAAACTTGATCTGAGACCAGGGACAAGAAAGGAAAGTCACATTACCTGGGTGTTGAGCCATTTATACAGTATAGTATTATTTGAAGGCTGGGCATAGTCAGAAGTGTCAGCTTTATGCTGGTCCAGTGATACAATATAATCTTGGTGATGTGACAGCCTCAAAGATTATGTCACCAAGCACACTATTGACAGGAAAAAAAGAAAAACAGGAGTGTCACTCTACTCTACCTAAGTGCTGGGCTTTGCAAACTGTAATAATCTGCTGGCTTGGCAGAGTCTAGAGTATGAAGGAAAGCCACATCACATAGATTTTGCAATCAGCGGTATGTCACAACTTCCTTGGTGAGCTGGACCCAGGTAGGAGAGTAGAGTCACATGAACTAGATGTTCAGTTAATACTTTCCAATGTCCTCTGGGGGCAGGGAACATGCAGGAGAGAAAATTCCCCTACTTATAGCTCCAGAGATATGTGATAATATCCCCGGTTGGCAGGGTCCAGACAGAAGAGTCACATTATAATGATATGAACCCAGTGATACGTCACAATGCACTCATGGGAAAGAATTTATGCCAAAACGTCTCAATAGCTGGGTACATGGCCTAGTGATGTACCAAATTTTGTTGCCTTTGAGGGTGACACCATTAACTGTGAACTGGCTGTGTATACGAACATAACAATTTCATGTGTTTCCTGGGCTTTGATTGACACTCTATGACATTTGAAGGCTTTATACAGCATGCATGGGAGTTGCAAACCACTCTGAGGCCTACATGCTTGTATGGATTCTTGATCTTACATATTACCCTAAACTCAGGTATAATAGTCAACATCTCTTCTGTAGTCTGGGTTCAAGGATGAGACACTTTATTATGCCTGTAAGCTGGATCCAGAAATGAGTCACCATCCCACCTATGGCCAGATCCACATATGAAGGTCACAATTCAGATTTTGTACTGTATTCACTTGTTAGACTCAAGACCTTAACAGTGAGGTTTGGACTTATGGAATAGTGACAGTGTTTGCTTTTACTTGGTTGTGTAATCGAGAGTCCCAATCTGAATTTTTGCTAGTCCCTGTCATGAAACTCTCTGTACTGCACACGTTTATACATTATGAGGTAGTGTTGTAAAGGTCTTTGAGTTTGGTACAAATATGCAAACCACAACCTCACCTATTGCCTAGTTCTAGTGTAAAAGGCAAAATATCTCCTTTGGCTGATTCCCAGTGTAATTTAGGCCATCATGCCTGTGAACTGAAGTAAGGTATATGTCATAGTCTCATTTGTGGGCCAAAACTAGGCTGGGGTGTAACATCACTGTGCTGTGCCAAGCATCATGTCACAATGCCATCTCTAGGCAGTGTATAGGAATTAAAGTCATATTAACTGGGTACTGGACCCAGCACCATGACACAATCCCATATGTAGAAAAAGAATGGGCAAAACATCAGAGCCAAGACACCTACAGAATTAGCTCAGTATATGCCAAAATGCCTTCTGCAACTGCAGGAAAGCATGATAGTCACATTTTTAGTGTGCTATTATTATATATTATTATATGCCATAATTCTCAGTGTATGCAAAATCCGGGCAAAAGAGTAACCTTATATGTGTGCTGAGCCCTGCAATAAGTCAAAATTTCTCTTTGTTTGTATGGTTCAAGAGAAATGGGAGTCAATAAATCTGAGTGCTGGGCTCAGCAATATGTCACAATGCCCTCATTGCAAAGATCAGGCTGAAGAAGAGAGTTGCTTCACTTAGGTCTTGGGCTCAGAGATAGATCCCACTCTCCCAGTAGGGCAGGGCATGGGCTGCTTTCCTAGTTATATGTCACAATCTAACATGTGAGCAGAAATCAGGCTGAAGAGCCACATCACCTGGGTAGAGCCTCAAGTAACATGTCACCATGTCCAACATAGACATATTTGATGAAAAATACAAATAAAAAAAGAATCACAACACCTGGGTGCTGGGCTCAGCAATATGTAGTAATTCCCTGTCTTGGAAGAGTCCAGGACAAATAGGAGAGTCATGTCACCTAGATTGTGCACTCAGTTGTATGTCACAATTTATTTGGTAGGCAGGTTCCAGGCAGGAGCATTACCTAGATGCTATATCTAGTGATATATCACAATGTCCCCTGTGGGCAATGCACTGGGAGGAGAGACATATCACCTAGCCAATAGGCTTGGAGGTGTGTGAAAATATCCCCTGTTTTAAAGGCCCTGGCAGAAGAGTCCCATTATCATTATTCTGACCCAGTGATATGTGACAATGCCCTTTGGAAAGGAATTTAAACAAAAATGTCTCAACACTGGGGTATGATGCCAAGTGATATGACACAATCTCTTCACCTTTAAGGGTGAAACAATTAATGGTTAGCTAGTTGTTTATACGACAGTCACAATCTCATGTGTGTGCTGACCCTTGTATGACATTCTCTGCAATATCTGGAACATTATACAACACGCATGAGAACTGAAAACCTCTCTGAGGCCCACAAGCTTATATGAATTCACGATCTTACATATTGCCCTAAATCAAGGTATGACACTCAGCATCTCTCCTGTAGGCTGGCTTCAGAGAAGAGACCATTTTTAAGTCTGTGACCTGGGACGAGATATGAGTCAGCATCCCACCTGTGACAAGATTAGCTTTTGAAAATCACAACTCCAAATTGGTCCTGTATTCACTTGTTAGACTCAGGACCTTAACAACGAGATTTGTAAATGTGAGAAGATAACAACTTTTACTTTCATTTGAATGTGTAGTGGAGACTCACTATCTCAACTTTTTGCTGGGATCTGTTATAAATATCTCTGTACCACACTGGAAGGTTTTATGATATGAATCAGTGTTGTAAATTTCTCTGAGCTTTATATAAATATGCAATGAAGGGACTAACTTATTGATCTAAACCTAGTGATGTGAGGCAAAATATCTCCTGTTGGCTGAATCCCAATATAAGCTTGATCATCATGCTTTTGAATGGAATCAAGGTATCTGTCATAATTCTGTTTGTGGGCAAAATCTAGGCGGAAGGTTAACATCACTTAGGTGCTGTGCCAAGCAATTGTCACAATACTCTATCTAGGCAGGGCCTAGGAAAGAGGGTCACATTAACTGGGGGCTGGAACCAGCAATATGATACAACAACACGTGGAAGAATACCAGCAAAGTTATGGGAGCCAAAACACATACAGAAAGGGAAAAAGATATCAAAATAGCTTCTGTGGCTCTGGCACAAGCAGGAGAGTCATATCATTAGGGGACTGGGCCAAGCAACGTGCCCTAATTCCCTCTTTATGCGTGACCTAGGCAGAGGAGTAACATCATCCAGGAGTTGGGCCCTGAAATACAGCAAAAGTCTTGTTTGTGGGGGTTGTTCAGCAACCAGACAAGAGTTACCTTACCCAAGTGCTGGACTTGTCAACATTTCACAATCTTCTTATTGTCAAAGCACAGACAGAATAAGAGAGTCACATCACATAGGTTGTGTGCTCAGAGATGTGGCCAAATGTCACCAGTAGGCAGGGATCAGGCAGAAAAAGAGAATCATATCACCTAGGTGCTTCTTTAGGTATATGCCACACTTTAATATGTGGGAAAAAACAAGGCTGAATACCATATCATGTGGTCCTGGGTCCTGAGATATTCATAAGCCCCCCTTAGAAAAGGACCCAGTCAAGAGAGTTACATCACATAAGTTCACGTTCCACATGCATGTCACAATGCTCCATGTGGACAGGGCCAAGCAGGAAGTCACATCACCTAGGTGATAGGCATAGAGATATGTCACGAAGCTTTTCTTTTTTTTCTTTGTTTCTTTCCTTTTTTTTTTTTTTTTCTGAGACAGAGGCTCACTCTGTTGCCCAGAATGGAGTGCAGTGGCGCCATCTGGGCTCACTGCAAGCTCTGGCTCCTGGGTTCACACCATTCTCCCACCCCAGCCTCCCAAGTAGCTGGGACTTCAGGCACCTGCCATGGCACCCAGCTAATTTTTTGTACTTTTAGTAGAGATGGGATTTCACTGTATTAGCCAGGATGGTCTTGATCTCCTGACCTCATGATCCACCTGCCTCAGCCTCCCAAAGTGCTGAGATTATAGGCAAGAGCCAACACACACAGCCACAAAGCCTTTCTTAAAGCATGTCCCTGGCAAAACAGTACCATCACCTTTGTGTCTGGCCTAGCAATATGTCACTCTTCAAGTGGGCAGATCCCAAGCAGAAGAGCCATATTACCTGCATGATAGGCCCTTTGATATGTCAAAATGCCCTCTTTTCATGGCCCTGGCAAAAAAAAAAAAAGTATCATCACCTGTGTGCCTGGCCTATGAATATGTGACTATCCTATCCTATGTGCAGTGTCCATTCCAGAGAGGACAGTTACATCTTTTAAATGATGGACACAGTAATATGTCACAATGATGTCTGTGTCATGGTGCAGTCCAGAATATAACATTACCTGGTTACTGCATCCAGTGATGTCAAAATTCTTACTGAGAGCAGGGCCCAGGGAGAAGAGTCAAACCACTTCAAGGTTGGCCCTGGGAGATCTCAAAATTTTATATGTAGGCTTGAATTGATCTTCAGGATGAAATCACAATGGTGCATGACAAAGATTTATATCACAGTCATGATGGAATAAAATTCTAGAAATTAGGTTTACAATACCACACATGTCCTATTTTCATGTAGAAGAGTTGCCTTCATCCATCTATGAAAGTGAAAGTTCTTGCTGTCAGCTGGGTTTGTGTATGAGACTGACAATTTTCTCTGTGTGCTAGGCCTTGTTATGGCATTCTTTATACAACAGAAGGGTGTAACAAAACATGTGTGAGTGTTGTAAACTTCTGTGACATTTTTACCAAGAAGAGATCATTGACATCTCTTATGTTCCTAAACCTAGTTATAAAAGTCAAAATGTCTCCTATTGGCTGGGTTCACATATGAGAGTCACTATCATGGCTGTTAGTTGTGCCTAGGTATATGCTACCATGCCCTCTGTGGTTATTAAATGGGCAGTAAAATCACATCACCTAAACCATGAGCCAAAAATGTTCCAATATTTTATTTGCAGGAAGGGCCATAACAGAAAAGCCACAAAATTTGGCCATAGGCACAGGTCGTTGGCATAATGTCCTTGCTGGAAAGTGTCCACACAGGAGAGGAGAGCCATATAACCTAAATGGTGGGCCCAGAGAAAAGTAACAATACCTCCTGTTGGAAGGGCCCAGGCAAGAGGGTCATGTCATTTAAATGCAGTGCTTAGAAATGCCACACTCTTCACTGGAAGCAGGGTTCAGGCAGGAGAGAAAAGTCAAATAACCTAGATGATGGGTCCAGAGATTTGTTAGGATCCCTCTGAGGACACTGTTAAGACAGGCAAGTCAAATCACCAAGGTTTTTGGCCAATGTGTATATCAAACTGTTATCTCTGGGCTGTAAATAGGCAGGATTATTAAATCACTCAGCAACATGGCAAAGGTATATGCTACAACACCACCTCTGGAGAGGTTCAGGGATGAGAGTCACCATCCTGCAAATGTTCTGGCTCCAGGTACCAGAGTTGTTATTAGAATTTTTATCTTCTCTCAAGTATATGGCACAATGTCACCTGTGGGCAGGGAGAAGAAAGGAAAGTCACATTATCAGAGTCGGTGCTGGTCCAGTGAAATGTCACAATCCTTCTTGTGGGCAGGACTCTGGAAGAAGTTTCACATCACCTGGATGCTGATTTCAGTGGTATATCTAAATTCCCCTGTGGACAAAGCATAGGAAGCAGAGGAGAAAAACTGCTTCCTAGGCAACTAGCCTGGATATATGTCACAACTGTCCCTATGGGCAGGAAAATGCAAGAGAATGACTTCACCTTTGTGCTGAATTCAGCAATATGTTACAATCTCTCTGGTGGTCAGGGCTCAGGCAAGAGAGAAAAAAAAAATCACCTAGGTGCTGAGTTAAGTGATATGTTACAAATCTTTCTATTGTCAGAACTCCACCCAAAAATGAGTCACATCACCTGGGTGCAGTATCCTGTTATGGGTCACTAGGCACCATAAGTGGAGGACCAAGGCAGTAGAAGGAAGTGACATCACTTACATGATAGAACTAGATAAAAGCCATAATGCTCTTTGTAGGTGTGTTTCAGGTCAAGATTTTACATCAGCTGGGAGCTGGTCCCAGAGATGTGTAAAAGTGCCCTCCGTCGCATTGCCAGAAAGGTTTTATACATTGCTTAGGTGTTTGGTGAACATATGTCACAATTTCAACTGTCCTCTGGGCCTAGATAAGAGATGCAAAACCCTCATAGGCTGGGCAAAGCCATATTTCTCAATCATACACTCAAAAATGTTCAAAAGTAAATTTCACAGTCCCACACTAGTCCTGCCTTCAGGTATGAGAGTTAATACCTCCTATCAGTTTGGTCAAAGTACAGGAGTCACCGTCTCAACAATGGGCAAGATCCACATATAACAGCCCCAAATCTGGCCAGGCACTATGGTTCATGCCTGTAATCCCAGCACTTGGGGAGGCCAAGGTGGGTGGATCACCTGAGGTCAGGGGTGGCCAACACGGTGAAACCCCACCCCTACTAAACATACAAAAAATTAGCCAGGCATGGTGGCAGGTGCATGTAGTCTCAGGCACTCAGGAAGCTGAGGCAGAAGAATCACTTGAACCCAGGAAGCAGAGGTTGCAGTGAGCCGAGATGGCACCACTGCACACCAGTCTGGGCAATAAGAGCAAAACTCTGTCTCAAAACAACAACAACAACAACAACAACAAAATGTCCCAATCCCACTTGAAGATTGTGTTCCAGTAGGAGAGTCAAAGCACCATAGGTCTGCTGAGTCATGCTTCAAATGTCACCAAGCCACCTGTGGATCAGATTCATGTTTGAGAGTAACAAAAATTTCTACTGCTTATGTGTGTGAAATTTAATATCTGATTTGTAGGCTTTGTTCATGTGTGAGAGTGACAACTGCATCAGCTGGGTGTGTGTCCAAGATTCCCAATAGCCCCTGGTAGCTGGTGCCTCTTATGACATCTTTTGTACCACTCAGACTTTATGTGATATGATAGAGTAGCATACTTTTCTATGAATTCTTACAGACGTGAGATTGAGGAATTTAACCATGGCAGAAAGACTAAGGGAATCAAAATAAATTCCCTGGCTGGGTCTAGGCATGAGAGTTATTATTGTGCATATGAGCTGAATCCAGGTCTATGTCACAATTTCACCTTTGGGCAGAGACAAGAGAAGAGTCACATCATCTGCATCCTGAATCAGGGAAACAGTATAATCTCCTTTTAGGCAGGACCCAATCATAAGAATCATATCACCTGGGTACAGTCTCAAATAATATGTCAATGTGCCCACTGTATACAGGATTGAATAAATAGTGGATAGTCACATCTCCTAGGTGCTGGGCTCAATAATATATTATAATTCCCTCTTTTGGCAGAGTCCATAACTAAGGGGAGAGTCATGTCACTTAAGTTTTGCACTCAGTGTTCTGCAACAATTTCTTCAATGGGAAGGATCCAGTCAGGAGGATAGAGGCACATTACATAGATGCTATATCTAGCAATACGTCCAAATGTTCTCTGTGGGCAAGACATTGGCAGGATAGACACATTCCTGAGCTGAAAGACACAGAGATGTTCAATAACATCCACTGTTTGCAGGGCTCAAGAGAAGAATTACATTATTATGATTCTGACTAAGTGATATGTAACAATGCATTCAAGAAAAGGAATTTGAGGCAAAAAGTATCAAAACCTGGGCACTAGGTCTAGTGATATGACACAATATCTTCATCTTTGAGGGTAACAACTTTAAATTTTGGCTGACCATGTACATTAGTGTCACAATCTCATGTGTATGCTGGGCCAATATATTACACTCTCTAAAATACCCGTGGGGTTTATGAAACCTGCGTGAGAATTGCAAATGTCTCTGAGGCCTACTTGCTCATAGGGACTCACAGTCATACATATCATCCTAAACCTAGGTTTGGCAGTCAACATCTCCCCTATAGGCAGGGTTAAGGAGGAAGACCAATTATTAAGCCTGTGAGCTGGGTCCAGAAATGAATCATCATTTTCCCTGTGGCCACATCCACATATAAAAGTCACAATTCATACTTTGTGCTGTATTCCCTTGTTAGACTCAAGATCTCAACAGCGGGCACTGTAAATGCGGAATGGTGACAACTTTTATTTTCAACTAGTTGTGTAAGTGAGAGTCATAATCAGAACTTTTTGCTGGGCCCTGTTATGAAACTCTCTACCAACAAAGAGTTTATACAATGTGAGTTACTCTTGAAAGATTCTATGAGCTTGGTACAAATATGCATTCCAGGATTAAAACTATTGCACTAAGCCTGATGATGAAAGGCAGAATATCTTTTATTGGGTGAATCCCAATATAAAGTTCATCATCATGTCTGTGAAGTGGACTTAAGTATATGTCGTAATCCCTTTTGTGAGCAAAAGCTAGGCAAGAGGGTAATATTACTTAGGTGCTATGCCAGGCAATATGTGACAATGCCTTCTCTAGGCAGGGTATAGGAAATTTGGTCACATTGACTGAGTGCCGGACCCAGCAATAAGACACCATCCCACATGTGGAAAAAAAACCTAGCCAAGTGATGAGAGCCAAAGCACCTATCTAATGGGCACAAGATATATCAACATATTTGACTCCAGCACAGGCAGGGAGTCAAATTATAAAAAATGCTGGGCCCAACAATGTGCAATGTGCCATAATTTTCTTTTTGTTCAGTACCCAAGTAGAAGAGTAATATCACCTGGGTGCTGGACCCTGTATTAGGTCAAAATTCCTTTTTGTGGGCATCATTCGGGAAAAAGAGGAGAGTCACATATCGTGAGTGCTCTGTTCAACAATGAGTCAGTATCCTTATTTTGAAGGCCCAGGCAGAAAAAAATAGTCCCATCACTTCAGTCTTGGTCTCAGTCATGTGTTTCAATAGCCCCTTTAGGCATGGCACAGGCAGATTAGGAGAGTCATATCACCTAGGTGCTTCCCTAGGAATATGTCACAGGGTAACATGAGGACAGAAACTAGGCAGAAGAACCACATAACTTGGGTGCTGGGTCCTGAGATATGTCATGAGGCTCTCTTAGGACAGCACCTAGGCAAGAGGCTTACATCACCTCGGAGTAGGTTCTCTGCTTATGCCACACTGCTTCATAGGGGTAGGGCCCAAGGAGCAAGTCACTTCACCTAGGTAATGGGCCTAGAGATATGTGACAGTGTCCCCTATAAAGTATGGCCCAGGCAAAAGAGTACCATCACCTGTGTGCTTGACCTAGAAATGTATCAGTCTCCAGGTTGGCAGGGCCCAAGCAGGAGAGCAGCATAACCTAGATGATACGCTCGGAGCTATATCGCAATGACCTTTTTCGGCATGACTCTGGCAAAAAGCACCTATGCCTTTGTGCCTGGTCTTTCAATATGTCACTATTCTTTCTCTGTGCAGAGAACATTCCAGAGAAGAAGTTACATCATCTATCAGGTGGACACAGGCATCTGTCACAAGAATTGTCGTGGGCACCGTGCAGGCAACAATGTAACATCACCTGGATTCAAGATTCAGTGATATACTACAATACTTACTTAGAGAACGGCCCAAGCAGAAGAGTCACATCACCTTGAGCTTGGCTTGGCCTAGGTAGATATCAAAATCCCATATATGTGCTGGAACAAGCCTGGGGAGGCAAACTACGCAGGTGCATGGCAAAGATTGATGTCACAATCACACTGTCCAACTATTCCAAATATGAGATTTACAATAACCCACACATCCTTTTTCGAGTGTGACAGTTGGCTTTATCCATGCGAGATGATAACAGTCCTACTGTCAGCTGTATGTGCACACAAGACTCACAATTTTACCTTCATTCTGAGACCTGCTTTGACTCCTTCCGTATAACCCAAGGACTTTGTAAAATATGGGTGAATGTTGTAATCTTTTGTGACCTTTGTGCAAGAAGGTGATTCAGGACATCATGCATTTCCCTCAACCTAGTCATAAGAGTCAAAATATCCTCTATTGGCTGAATCCACATATAAGAGTCATTGTCATTCCTGATAGTCATGCCTAGGCATATCTTAAAATTCCCTCTGTGTTTATGAAGCAGGCAGAAGAGCAATGTCACTAAATGGTGGGCAAAAAATATTCCAGTATTCTCTTTGTAGGCAAGGTCTTTTCAGAAATGTCTCAAAACTTGTGTGCTAGGTTTATCCCTGTGGCACAGTGTCTTTGTTGGCAGTGACCAGGCAGTAGAAGAGAGACATACTACCTAAAAGCTGTGCCCAGAAATATGTCACAGTGCCTCCTGTTGACAGGATCCAGAAAAGACAGTCATCTCATTTCGATGCAGTGTTTACAAATGCTACAATTACTAAAGGAAGCCGAGTGCAGGTCAAAGAAGAGAGTCATGTAACCAGATGAGGTGTCCAGAAATATGTGACATTCCCCTGAGGAGATTTTTTAAGATAGCACAGTCAAAACACCAAGGTGGTTGACACAGATATTTGTCAAAATCTCATTTTGGGGCTATATCTAGGCAAAATTATTAAATCACTCAGGAGGTGGGCAAAAGCCTATGTCACAATTAAACTTGTGGAAAGGTTTAAGAATAAGACTTATGAAACTGCACGTGTCCTGGCTCCAGATATATGAGTTGATGTTAGGCTTTTGTTATGAGCTCAGGTTTAGAGCACAATATCACCTGTAGCCAGAGAGAAGGTAAGAAAGTTACATAAACTTTGTGGGTGAGGGTCCAGTGAGATGTCACAATCCCCCTTGTGGGCAGGATCCTGGCAGAAGTGTTACATCACCTGGATGCTTACATCACAGTGACATTTGAAAATGCCCTATGTGGACAGGACTTTGGCAAAAGAGGATGCTCATTTCACCTAGGCAATTGTCCTGGATGTATGTCACAATGGCCCTCATGTGCAGTACCCAAGCTGGAGAGTGACCTCACATTGGTGCTGGGCCCAGCAATATGTCACAATCTCCCTTTGGTCAGGGCCCAGGCAAAAGGAAAGTAACATTACCTAGTTGGTAAAACAAGTAATATGTCACAAAAATCCTGTTGGCAGAACCATAAGAGAAGAATCACTTCCCCTGCATGTAGTACCCAGTTATGTGTCACAATGCACTGTAAATGCAGGGCAGAGGAGTAGAAGGGAGTCATGTCAATTACATGATGGACCTAGATATAAGACACAATTCTCTTTCCAGGCAGTTTTCAGGCAGATAATCCGCATTACCTGGGTAACGGTCCCAGTGATATATAACAGTGCCCTTCATAGAAAGAGCCAAGGAATGTGTTGTATATTGCTTAGATGCTTGTTCCACATATGGCACAATTTCTTCTGTGGTATGGGTGTATAAAAGAGATCCAAATTATTCATGTGCTGTGCAAAGTTACCTGTCCCAATCACACTCTCAAAAAGGTTGAAAAATAAGTTTCACATCTCACACAAGTCCTGGTTTCCTGTATGTGAGTAAACACTTTCTATGTGTCAGGTCGAACCAGAGGAGTCACAATCTCAACAATCAGCCAGATTCATGTATGACAGCCCATTCTCACTTGAAGCTTGTGTTTCAGTCGGTGAGTCGCAGCACCACAGTGTGCTGAATCATGGTTCATATGTTACCAAACCACCTGTGAATCAGATTCCTTTATGAGAGTAATTATTTCAACCTTCGACTGCTTTTTTATGTGTGAGATTCAGGGCCTACATTAGTAGGCCCTGTAGATGTGTCAGAATGACAGTTGTGTCATTTGCATCCATGAGTCACATTCTCACCTGGTTGCTGGTCTCTGTTATGACATTCTTTGTACCATTAAGGCTTTACATGCTATGCCTGAGTGTTATAATTCTTCGTGAACTTTATACAAGTGAAAAACCCAGGACTTTACCCATGGCTTCAAACTGGTTGTGTGAGTCAAAATATCTCTTCCGGTGAGGCTGCACTCCTTTTGTGGGGGCACTAGCTGTGGAGAGTCTGTCCCTTGCAGACCCCTGACCTGGTGACAAAAAAATAAAATATGCTGACACACAGATATTTTGCTTTGCCAGTCCAGCTGAGGGTCCCAGGCCACTCAGACTCTGAGGAGAGTCCTGTAAAGAATGAGAAACTTGGCACTAAGCAGCTTGTAATCCAGTCATTTCTTTAATATGGAATTAACAACAGAAGCTTTGAGTAAACACAGCTGCACATAATTAACATGGTTAAGAAAGTAGTTCTACAAATGATTAAGGTCAGCTAACATGGTCTAAAGTAAATACTTTTAGTAGGCAACTTTCCTGGTTGAGCTCCCCACTGAGAGAGCTCTCTGGTTCAAAGACTGGTTAATGGAGGTAAAATAAACAGACTTAGCTGGGGAAGCCTATATTGTCCGTAACTTTACCCTATGACCTAATATTCTCAAGTAAGAACTGGCCACCTGAAGCCTGTTCAATTATTACAAGCTATGTAATCTTTCAGCCTTCCAAAAACTTTGTGACTATTCCTTATAATGTTCCCCAATATTTCCTTTTAATATTTCAGCCACAAACCTGAGTGAATCACAACATACTGGCTGTGTCCAGGTATGAGAGTTATTACTGTGCAGGAGTGCTTAACCCAGGCATTTGTCACAATTCCACCTATGAGCAAGAAGAAGCCAGGAGAGTCACATCACCTGGATGCTTAGCCAGTTATACAGTATAATCACATTTGTAGGCTGGGCATAGTCTGAAGAGTCACGTCAGCTGGATACAGACTGAAATAGTATGACATTAATCCTGTTATTGACAGAAAAAGAGAAGAGTCACTCAACCTAGGTGCTGTGCTCTGCAATATGTAATAATCCCCTCTCTTCACAAAGAATATGAAGGAGAGTCATATTCCCTAGGTTTTGTAGTCAGCAGTACATTACAATCTACTTGGTGAGCAGAACCCAGACAGAAGAGGTGGGTAGCATGACCTAGATGTTAAGCCAAATGATATTTTACGATGTCCTCTGGGGGCAGGGCACAGGCTGAAGAGACAAATCACCAAGCTTATAGGTCCAGAGATACGTGAAACTATCCTTTTTTGGCAGGGTCCAAGCAGAAGAGTCACATTTTTATGATTCTAACACAACGATATGTCACAATGCACCCATGGGAAGAAATTTAAGCCAAAATGTTTCAACACCTTGGTACTCTGCCTAGTAATATGCCAAATCTCTTTGTCTTTGAGGGTGACACCATTAACTGTGAGCTGGTGGTGTATATGAGGGTCACAATCTCACATGTTTCCTGGGCCCCTGCATGAACCTCTACAACCTTTGAAGGCTTTAAACAGCATGCATGAGCATTGCAAACCACTCTGAGGCCTACATGCTTCTATGGACTCACAATATTACATATTTTCCTAAACCAAGGTATGACAGTCCACATCTCTCCTATATGCTGGCTTCAGGGATGAGACCATTATTATGCCTGTGACCTGGCTCCAGAAATGAGTCACCATCCCACCTATGGCCAGATTCACTTATGAAAGTTACAATTCCAATTTTGTACTGTATTCACTTGTTAGACTGAGGACCACAACAATGAGCTTTGTAAATGTAGGATGGTCACAACTTTTACTTTCACCTCAATGTGTAGTTGAGAGTCACAATCTTAATATTTTGATGAGCCCTGTTATGAAACCTCTGTACCACAGAAGAAGTATTTATGATATGAGTTAGTACTGTAAACTGTGAGCTTTGTACAAATATCCAATGAAAGACCTACCTATTGACATGAACCTAGTGATGAGAGGAAAAATATGTCCTATTGGCTGAATATAACTTGATCATCATGCCTTTGAACTGAAGCAAGGTATATGTCATAATCCAATTTTTTGGGGGGCAAAACCTAGGCAGAAGTTTAACATCACCTAGGTTGTGTGCAATGTAATATATCACAATGCCTTCATTAGGCAGGGTCTAGTAAAGAGGGTCATATTAACTGGGGGATGGAGCTTTGTAATATGATACAACCACATGTGGAAGAAAGCAAGCAAAGTGTTGAGGGCCACAACACCTACAGACTGGGCCAAAGATATGTAAACATACTTTCTGTGGCCCTGGCACAGGGAGGAGAGTCACATCATTAGGGTGCTGGGCTAAACAGTATGCCATAATTCCATCTTTATGCATGGCCTAGGCAGAAGAGTAACATCATCTGGGTGCTGAGCCCTAAAATATGGCAAAAGGCCTGTTCGTGGGTGTTGTTCGGCAACAAGTCGAGATTCACATTACCTAAGTGGTGGGCTCAATATGTCACAACATGTCAATTGTTTAGATATATTTCATATACCTAGGCAATTTATTAAGTGGGCAGAATCCAGGCTGAAGTGCCACATCACCTGGTCCTGGGTCCTGAGATATTCACAAGCCTTCCTTAGGAAAGGACCCAGTCAAGAGAGTTACATCACCCAGGTGCAGGTCCCACACTTATGTCACAATTCTCCATATGGGCGGGGCCAAGCAGGAAGTCACATCACCTAGGTGATAGGCATAGAACTGGGTATATACGCAAAGGACTGTAAATCATGCTGCTATAAAGACGCATGCACACGTATGTTTATGGCGGCATTATTCACAATAGCAAAGACTTGGAACCAACCCAAATGTCCAACAATGATAGACTGGATTAAGAAAATGTGGCACATATACACCATGGAATACTATGCAGCCATAAAAAATCATGAGTTCATGTCCTTTGTAGGGACATAGATGAAATTGGAAATCATCATTCTCAGTAAACTATCTCAAGAACAGAAAACCAAACACAACATATTCTCACTCATAGGTGGGAATTGAACAATGAGAACACATGGACACAGGAAGGGGAACATCACACTCTGGGGACTGTTGTGAGGTGGGGGGAGGAGGGAGGGATAGCATTGGGAGATATACCTAAAGTATGATAATAGTAAATAAAAGAAAAAAATAAATAAAAAAAAGAAAAAAAAAGATTTTTCAACTTTATAAAAAAATGGGTGTTCAATAAACGATAAATACATAAGTGAATGCCATTTCATAATTTTGATTTTACTAGTTTAGAACCCTTTAAAAAAAAAGAAATATATCACAAAGCTTTCCCTAAAGCATGTCCCTGGCAAAAGAGTACCATCACCTTTGTGTGTGTCAATCTTCAAGTCTGCAGGTCCGAAGCAGAAGAGACATATCATCTCTATGATAGGCCCTGCAATATTTCAAAATGCCCTCTTTTGGGCGTAGCCCTGTCAAAATAGTATCATCACCTCTGTGCCAGTCCTAAGAATATGTCACTATCCTGCCCTGTGTGCAGGGCCCATTCTAGAGAGGAGAATTACTTCTTTTAAGTGATGGACACAGTAGTATGTCACAATAATATGTGTGTCATGGTGCAGGCAAGAATGTAACATTACTTGGGTGCTGGATCCAGTGATGCTACAATTCTTACTGAGAGGAGGGCCCAGGCAGAAGAGTAACATCATGTCATGGTTGGCCCAGGTAAATATCAAAATCCCATATGTAGGCTTGAACCAGTCTGAAGAGGGAAATCACACTGGTAATTGGCAAAGATTTATATCACAGTCTTGAAGGAATAAAATTCTGGGAATTAGATTTAGAATACCACACATGTCCTGTTTTCATGCTGTACAGTTGCCTTCATCCACCTGTGATGGTGAAATTCCTTACTATCAGCTGTGTTTGCATACAATACTCACAACTTATTCTGTGTGCTACATGCTTTGTGACACTCTCTATTCAACACAAGGGTGTTAAAAAATATGGGTGAGTGTTGCAATCTTCTGTGACCTTTTTACCAGAAGGAGATTCTACATCACTCTTGTCCCTAAACCTAGTTATAAGAGACAAAATTTCTTCTATTGGCTGGGTCTACGTAAGAGAGTCATTATCATGCCTAGTAGCTTTGCATAGCTATATGTCACCATCCCATCTTTGGTTATAAAAGAGACAGAAAAAACACATCACCTACGTTCTAAGCCAGAAGTATTACAACATTCTCTTTGTCAGCAGGGCACTAACCGAGAAATAAGAAAACTTTGGTGCTAGTCCCAGCTCTATCGCATAATACCTCTTGTGGACAGTGTCCAGGCAGGTGAGGAGAGTCATATCACCAAAATGATGGGCCCAGAGATATGTCACGAAACCTCCTGTTGAAATGGCTCAGACAAGACAGTCATGTCATTTGGATGCAGTGTTTAGAAATGCTGCACTCTTCACTGAAAGGAGGTTCAGACAAATGGGGAACATCACATTACCTAGATGATGGGCCCATAGATATAATTTTTTCTAAGGACCCTCTATGACAGGAGAGTCAAATCACCAAGGTTCTAGGTCCAGGTATATGTCAAAATGTCATATGCAGGCTATAATTAGGCAGGATTATTAAATCACTAAGGAGCTGGACAAAGGTGTATGTCACAGCAACACTGGTGGAAATGTTCAGGAATGAGAGTCACCATTCTGCACATCCTGGCTCCAGGTATAAGGTTATTATTCCTTTGATCTGTCTCAGGTATATGGCAAATTTCACCTGTGGGCAAGGAGAAGAAAGGAAAGTCACATCACCTGAGCGGGTGCTGGTCCAGTAAAATATCACAATCCTCCTTGTGGACATGACTCCTGGAAAAGAGTCACATCACCTCGATGCTGGTTTAAGTGATTTATCAAAATCCACCCTAAAGACAGGGCTTAGGCAGGAAAGGAGACAAACTTCACCTAAGCAATTGGCCTGGAGTTATGTCACAATAGCCCCTATGTGCAGGGCCAAAGCAGGAGAGTGTCCTCACTTTGGTGCTGAGTTCAGCAACATTTCACAATCTCTCTAGTGGGCAGAGCTCAGGCAAGAGAGAAGAAACATCACTTAGGTATTGAACCAAGTGTTTTGTTACAAAGCCTCCTATTGGCAGAGCGCCACAAAAAAATGTGTCACATTACCTGAGTGCAGTACCCAGTTATGTGTCACAATGCACCATAAGTGCAATGCCAAGGCGGTTGAAAGAAGTCACGTCACTTATGTGATGGACCTAGAAAAAAGCCACAGTGATGTCTGTAGGCAGGGATGAGGTCAAGATTTTACATCAGCTGCATTCTGGTGTCAGTGTCATGTAAAATTGCCCCTTGTCCCATTGCTAAAGGTGTTGTCTATTGCCTGTTGCATGTATGTCACAATTTCAACTCTGCTCTGGGCCTAGAAAACAGAGTCACAACACTCAGATGCTGGGCAAAGTCACACTTCTCATTCACACGCTAATAAATGTTCAGAAATCAGTTTCACAGTCCCACACAAGTCGGAGCTTCATGCTTAGGACTCAACATCTCCTATGACTGGGTCAAAGTACAGGAGTCACAATATCAACAATGGGCAAGACGCATGTATAAGGGCCCCAATCCCACTTGAAGATTGTGTTCCAGGATGAGAGTCACATCACTAAATGTCTGCTGAATCATGGTTCAAACATCACCAAACCACCTATGGATCTGATTCATATATGAGGTAACAATTTCTAGCTTCAGCTGCTTATGTTAGGGAAATTTAGTACATCATTCGTAGGCCCTGTTTATAACAACCATGCCAGCTGGTGTGCATCCAAGAGTCACAATAGCACGTGGTTGCTGATGCCTGTTATGACATTCTTTGTACCACTCAGGCTTAATATGATATGCCTGACTAGGCTACCTTTCTGTGAATTCTTATAGGTGGCAGATTTGGAATTTACCCATGGCTGTAAGACAGGCTATGAGAGTTAAAATATTCCCCCTGGCTGGGTTGCTGTATGAGAATTATTATTGTGCAAGTTTTCTGGTATGTATCACAATTTTCTCTTTGGACAGGAACAAGGCAGAAGAGTCACATCATTTGCATATCGAGCCATGGATACACTGTAATCTCCTCTGTGGTAAGGAGCCAGTGACATGGGTCATATCACTGGGTACAATCTCAAATAATATATCATCTTGACAACTGTATACAGCGTTGAAAAAATAGTGGATAGTTACATCCTCTACCTGCTGGGCTCAGCAATATGACATAATTGCTGCTCTTAGCAGAGTCCAGGATGGGGTATGTCACAGTTTCATCAGTGGGCAGGATCCAGGCAGGAGAGGTGAGTCACATTACCTTGATGCTATATCTGGTGGCATGTCGTAGTGTTCCCTGTGGGCAGGACACTGGCAGGAGAGACACATCCACTAGCAAATAGGCCTAGAGATATGTGATAATATTTCCTGTTTGCTGGGTCCAAGAACAAGAGTCACATTATTATGATTCTAACCCAGCAATATTTCACAATCCACCTATGGTAAAGAATTTAAGCCATTAATCTCAACACCTACGGTTACTAGGCATAGTGATATGACACAATTTCCTTATCTTTTTGGGTGACACTTTACTGGTATGCCTGTAAGTGTCACAATGTAACTTGTGTTCTGGGTCATTATATGACATATTCTACAATATTCAAAGGCTTTATGCAACATGCAAGAGATTTGCAATCCATTCTGAGGCCTACACGCTCCTGTTGACTCACAATCTTATGTATTGCTTTAAATTCAGTTATGGTAGACAACATCTCTCTTATAGGCTGGGTTCAGACAGGATACCCATTATTATGACTGTCATCTGAGTCCAGAACTGAATCACCATCTCAACTGTAGGAACGCATACATGTGAAAGTCACAATTCCATCTTTGTACTTAATTTACTTGTTAGACTGAGGACTTCAACAGTGGTCTTTGCAAATGTGGGATGATGAAATCTTCATCCCTCACCTGCATGACATGTGTAATCTACAGTTACGATCTTCACCTCTTGCTAGGCCCTGTTATAAAACTCTCTGTACCAGCCAAAATATTTACAGAATTTGAGTTATTGTTGTAATATGTGAGCTTTATGAAAATATGCAGCTCATAACCTTACCTATTGCCCTAAGTGTAGCAATGAGAGGCAAAGTATCTACTATTGGTGGAATCCCAATATAAGTTTGATTATGATGCCTTTGAAATGAGGCAAGGTAAATTTCAAAATCCCATTTGTAGAAAAAAAAACTTGGCAGAAGGGTAGCACAATTTAAGGGCTGTGTCAAGCAATACATCACAATGTCCTCTCTAGGCATGGTATAGAAGTGAGGGTTACATTAAATGGGGGCTGGACCCAGCAATATGACACAATCCCAAGTGTGGGAAAAAAAACCCAGATAAATGATGAGACCAAAAACACTTACTGAATGGGTCTATAATATGTAAAAATACTTTATGTTGCTCTGGCACAGGTAGGAGAATTACATCGTCAGGGTGAGGGGCCCAGCAATATGCCATAATTATCTCTTTATGAAGAACCCAGGTAGAAGTGAAAGATTATCTGGGTGCTGGGATCTGTAATACCTCAAAAATCTTTTTCTTGGGCATGGTTGGGGGAAAAAAGAAGAGTCATAGTGCCTAAGTATTAGGCTTAGCAGTATGTCAAATCACCCCATTGCAAAGACTCAGGCAGAAGAAAAGATTCACATCACTTAAGACACATGCTCAGATATATGACCCAATGTCTCAAGTAGGCAGGGCTTAGGCAGAAGGGTAGAGTCATATCACATAGGTGCTTCTCTAGGTATATAACACAATCTAACATGTGAGGTGAAAGCTGGCAAAAGAGCCACATCACCTTGATGCTGGCTCTTGAGATTTATCACGAAAGCCACCCTTAAGACAACACCCACACAAGAGCATTATAACAAATAGGTGCAGGTTGTATTGTTATGTCACAATGCTCCACGTGGGCAGGGCTCAAAAAGTTAGTCCCATCACCTAGGTAATAGGCCAGAGATACGTTACAATATCCTTCTTAAGGCATGGCCTGGGCAAAAGAGTACCATCACCTGTTTGCCTAGCTTAGTAATATGTCACTATCCAGGTAAGCAGGGCCCAGGCAGGAGAGCAAAATCACCTAAGTGATAGTACCAGAGATTTGTTACAATGCCCTCATTAGGACATGACTCCAATAAAAGATTACTGCCATCTATGGGCCTGAGCCAGCCATATGATACTATCCCTCACTGTGTGCAGGGCCCATTGTCATGAGGAGAGTTATATCACCTAAGTGGTTGTATGACATATGACACAGTGACATGTCACAATGATTTCTGTGGGAATGGCACAGGCAAAAATGTAACATGACTTGGGTGGTGGACCTAGTGATATGTCATGACCCCTACTGAGAGCAGGGCCCAGACAGGAGAGTCGCATCACCTAGATGTTGCCCCAGGTAGAAATCACAATAACATCCTCAGGCTGAAACCAGTCTGGAGAGTCAAGTCACACAGATGGTCAGCAAGGATTTTTTTTTCAAAATGACATTGGGAGAAAATTCCTGAAATGAGATTTACACTACCACATTTATCTTGTTTTCATGAGTGACAGTTGGCTTCATATATTTCAGACAGTGACAGTCTTTACTGTCATCTGGGTAGGTATATGAGACTCACAATTTCACCTTTCTGCTGAATTCTGTTTTTACACTCTCTGTACAAGCCAAGGGCATTATAAAATATCTGAGGGTGTTATAATCCTCTTTGACCTCCCCCCCCTTTTTTTTTTTACCAGAAAGAGATTTATGAGATTTATTCACTCTTTGTTGTTGTTGTTGTTGTTGCTATTGTTGTTTTGGTTTTTGTTGTTGTTGAGACAGAGTCTTGCTCTGTTACCCAGGCTGGAGTGCAGTGGTGCAGTCTCTGCTCATTGCAACCTCTGCCTTCCAGGTTTGAGTGATTCTTCTGCCTCAGCCTCCTGACTAATTTGGACTCCAGTCGCACACCACCACACCCTGCTACTGTTTGTAGTTTTAGCAGAGATGGTGTTTCACCATGTTGGTCAGCATGGTCTCGATCTTTTGATCTTGTGATCCACCCGACTCACCCTCCCAAAGTGCTGGGATTAGAGGCCTGAGCCACCATGACCAGATAATTTACTCATGTTTCTAAAGTAAGTTAGAAATTCAGTTACTTTTATTTGTAGGGTCTACATACAAGAGTCATTATACCTGTAAGTTGTGCCCATGTATAGGTCCCAATTTACTCTGTGGTAATGAAATAGGCATGAGAGCTAAGTCACCTAAATTCTGAACCAGGAATTTTCCATTATTTTTCCTGTAGACAAGTTCGTGGCAGAAAAGTTTTGTAACTTGGGTGTTACACCCAGATGTATGGCATAATGCCCCTTGTGGGCAGAGTCTAGACAGAAGAGGAGTCTCATATCACCTAAATAATAGGCACAGAGATATGTCACAATGTGTCCCATTGAAAGGGCCAGGAAAGACAGTCACATCATTTAGATGCGGTGCTTAGAAAAGCTATAATCCTCAGTGGAAGCAGGGTCCAGGCAGGATAGGAGAGTCAGGTAATTAGATGGTGGGTCCAGAGACATGTTACAATCTTTCTTTAGGATATTGTTGAGACAGGAGAGTCAAATCACCAAGTTGCTCACCTGAGGTATATTTCCAAATCTCATTTGTGGGCTACACCTAGGCAGGATTATTAAATCACTCAGGAGCTAGGTAAAGGTATATATAACAATAACACTGGTTGACAGTTCCAGGAATGGGAGTCACCATCTTGCATATGACCTGGGTCCAGATTTAAGAGTCCTGATTAGTCCTTTTGTCTGGTCTCAGGTATATGGCACAATATCACCTGTAAACAGAGAGCAAGGAGGAAGGTCACATCACCTGGGTGGGTGGTGGTCCAGTGAGATATAGCCATCTTTCTTGTAAGCAGGGCCTTGGAAAAAGTGTCACATCACTTGGATGCTGGTTTTAGTGACATATCAAAATCCCCCATGTGGGCAGGGCTTAGGTAATTGAGGAGACCCTCTTCACCTAGGCAATTGGCTTAGACATATGTCACACTGGCCGCTATGTGCAAAACCAAAGTATAAAAGTGATCTCACCTGGTGCTGGGTTTAGCAAAGTCACAATCTCCCCTTTGGTCAGAGCCATGCAAGAAAGGAGAAACATCACCTAGGTGCTGAATTAAATGATATGTTACAAAGCTTTCTGTTGGCAGAACTCAAAATGGAGAGTCACATCTCCTGGGTGCAGTACCCAGTTATGTGTCACAATGCACCATAAGTGCAGGGCCAAGGCAGTAGAATGGAGTCACATCACTTACATGATGAACTTAGATATAAGCCATAAAGCATTTTATAGGCAGGGATAAGGCAAGTATTTCACATCACAAGGCTGCTGATCCCAGTAATATGTAAAATTACCCTTTGTATGCACACCCAGGCATCTATACTTAGGTGTATGGTCGTTAAATTATTCAGGGGCTCAGCTAACTTTTATGTCGTCACCACATGCTAGTAAATATTTAGAAATAAGTTTTACAGTGCTGCACAAGTTCTGGATTTGTGTATGTATGTCAACACTTCCTGTCAAAGCAGAGGAGTCACAGTCTGAACAGTGGGCAAGATTCATGTATAAGATGCCCAATTCCACTTGAATAATGTGTTCCAGCAGAGGAGTCACAGCCTCACAGAAGTGCTCAATCGTGCATCACCAAACTACCCATATAGAAGAGGAGCAATTTTAACTTTTGACTGCTCTCTTTGTGAGGTTTAATGCCTTATTTCTAGGCCGTGTTCTTGTGAGAATGACTACTGGGTCAGCTGGCTGTGCACTCAAGAGTCACAATGATACCTCGTTCCTGTTCCCTGTTATAACACTGTTTTTACCACTCAGGCTTTATACAATATGCCAGAGTGTCATAATCCTCTGTGAACTTTATACCATTAGGAGACCCAGTACTTTACTTGTGGCCATAAGACTGGCTATAGGAGTCAAAATATCTCTCTTTTCTGGTTCTAGGTATGACAGTTTTATTTGTGCATGTGAGCTGAACCCAGTTATATGTCATAATTTAATCTGCGAGCAGAAGCAAGGTGGGGGAGTCTCATCACCTGGATTCTGAGCTCGGGATACATTATAAACTCCTTCAAAGGCAGGGTCAAGTCAGAAGAGTCATGTCACCTGGGTACTGCACCAAGTAATATGGCATCATGTCCACTGTAGACAGGTTTGAAGAAAAAACGGAGAGTCACACCACCTAGGTGTTGAGCTCAGCAGTATGTAATAATTACCTCTTTTGCCTGACTCCAGAATAAGGAAGAGAGTTGCATTACCTAGGTTTTGTACTTAGTTGTATGTCACAATTCATTCAGTGGTCAGGACCTAGGCAGGAAGAAGTGTCACATTTCCAGATGCTACTTCAAGAGATGTCATAATGTTCCTTGAGCGTAAAGCACGTGTAAAATAGACAAATTACCTAGCTGATAGGCTCAGAGATCTGTGATAATATACGTTGTTGGCAGGGCCCAGGTAGAGTAGTCACATTATTATGATTCTGAACCCTCGATATATCACAATGCAAACACAGGAAACAATTTATGCAGAGGTTTTAACACCTGGGTACTAGGACCAGCGATAAGACAAAATCTTCTCATCTTTGGGAGTGATACCTTTAACTGTTAGCTTGGTGTGTATATGAGTCATAATGTCATGTGTCGGCTGGGCCATGATATGACACACTCTGTAATGTATGAGGGCTTAATACGGCATGCATGAAAGTTGCAAACTACACTGAGGCCCGCATGCTTATATGAAATCACAATCTTATATATTGCCTTAAACACAGGTATGATAGCCAACATCTCATATTTAGGCTGATGTCAGGAATGTCTGTGAGCTTGGTCAGAAATGAGTCACAATCGCACATGTGGCCAGATCCATATATGAGAGCCACAATTTTATCTTTATATTCTTTTCACTTGTTAGACTCAGTACAATAACAGTGGGCTTTGTAAATGTGGGATAGTGACAACTTTTACTTTCACCTGGGTGTGTAATTGACAGTCACAATCTTAACTCTTTGCTGGGTCTTGTTATGAAACTCTGTATCACCCAAGTACTTTATACAAGACAAATTTGTGTTGTAAACTTCTGTGAACTTTGTACAAATTTCCAACCCAGAATTTTATCTGTTGCCCTAAGCCTAGCGATGAGAGGCAAAATATCTTCTATTGCCTGAATCCTAATATAAGAGACCATCATACCTCTAAGCTGAAGCAAGGTATATGTCAGAATCCCATTTGTGGGCAAAAAATTAGAAAAATGAGTAACATCACGTAGGTGATATGGCAATCAACATGTCACAATGCCCACTCTAGGAACAACCTAGGAAGGTGTGTTACATTAACTGGGTGCTTGACCCAGCAATATTACAGAATTCCACATGTGAAAAATACTAGCCAATGGATAAGAGCCAAAACTCCTACATAGTATGCTGAAGACATGTCAAAAATACTCTCTGTGGCTCTGGCATGGGTAGGACAGTACCATTATCAGGGTGGTCAGCCCACCACCTGCAATAATTTTATCTTTATTCAGGACTCTGGCAGAAAAATAACATCATCTGTGTGCAATAGGTCAAAATTTCTTTGTGGTCATGGTTCAGAAAAAAGAATAGAGTCACCTATTGTAAATGCTGGGCTCAGAAATATGTCACAATCCCATCATTTTAAAGGCCCTGGTACAAGAGAGTCATATTACTTTGGTCATGGGCTCAGAGATGTATCCCAATGACCCCAGTAGGCAGGGCTCAGGCATTCAAGGACATTCATATCACCTAGGTGCTTCCTGAGGAATATATCACAATGTAACATGTGGGCAGAAAACAGACAGGAGAGCCACATAGCTTGGGTTCTGCATCCTGAGATATTGCATAAGGCTGTCTTAGAACAGCTGCCAGACAATGGAGTTACATCACCTACATGCAGGTTCTCTGCTTATGCCACAATGCTCCATGTGGGTAGTGCCCAAGGAGGAATTGACTACACCTAGGTGATAGGGTGAGAGATATGTCACAAAGTCCTCTATGAAGCATAGCCCTGGCAAAAGAGTAACATCACCTGTGTGCCTGGTGTAGAAACACATCATGCTCCTGGTTGGCAATACCCAGGAAGGAGAGCCACATAACCAGAGGTACATCAGAATCCTCTCCTTTGGGCATGGCTTTGGCAAAAGAGTAGTCTTACCAGTGTTCTTGGTCTTGAATCATGTCACTACTTTTTCTTTGTGCAGGGCCCATCCAGAGAGGAAAGTTACATCACCCATGAGGTGGACACAGAAATATGTCACGATAATTTTGGTTGGCAAGCTGCAGGCAAGAATGTAACCTGTGGCCAGAGAGTAGGCAAGAAAGTCACATCAGCCATGTGTGTGTGGGTCCAGTAAAATGTCACAATACACTTTGTGGGCAGGACCCTGGCCCAAAAGCCACATCATCTGGATGCTGCTTGCAGTGACATATCAAAACCCACTATGTGGGCAGAATTTTGGCAAGAGAGGAGAACCACTTAGCCTGGGCAAGTGGTGCAGATATATGTCACAATGACGTATGGACCTAGATTTAAGACACAATTCTCATAGGTAGTTTTCAGGCAGATAATTTACATCACCCAGGTGATTGTCTCAATGATATATAAAAGTGACCTTTGCAGTGGGAGCTCTGGAAACTTTTATATGTTTCTTAGGTGCTTGTTTCACATATGGCACAATCTAGTCTGGGATTACTAAAGAGAGTCAGATTATTCATGTGCTAGGCAAAGTTACCTCTCCCTTTTATATTCTCAGAAAGATTTGGAAATAAGTTTCACATCCCCCACAAGTATTTCTTTTGTGTAAATGATTCAAATTTTCTGTGAGTTGGGTTGAAGTAGAGGAGTCACAATCTCAACAATGAGCAAGATCCATGTATAAGAGCCCCAATCTCAGTTGAAGATGGTTTTCCAGTAGGGGAGTCAGCACCACAGGTGTGTTGAATCATGGTTCATATGTTACCAAACCACCTGTGACTCAGATCCATGTATGAGAGTAATTATTTCAATCTTTGCCTGCTTTTTATGTGTGTGATTTATTACCTCATTCCTAGGCCCTGTTCACGTGTGAGAATGTCAATCGTGTCAGCTAGGTGTGCATACAAGGGTTCTCACCTCATTGCTGGTTTCTGTTGTTACACTCTTTGTATCATTAAGTCTTTGTGTGATATACCTGAGTGTTATAATCCTTCATGAAATTTATACAAGTTAAAAGCCCAGGACTTTACCAGTGGCCGTGAGACTGGCTGTGAGAGTCAGTTATCTCTACTGGATGGGTCCAGGTATGAGAATTATTATTGTGCATGTGTGCTTAAACCAGGTACATGTCACGACTGGATCTGTGAGCAGAAAAAAGCCAGGAGAGTCACATCACTTGGGTGCTGAGCCAGTTACATTGTATAATCTTATTTGTAGTCTGGGGCTAATCAGAAGAGTCACACCACATCACCTGAGTGCTGAGCCAGTGATACAGTATATACTCATTTTTTGGCTGGGTCCAGTCAGAAGAGTCACATCAATTGGGTACAGCCTCAAATAGTATGTCACCAAACCCACTATAGACAGGAAAGAAGAAAAAGAGGAGTGTTCCACCACCTAGGTGCTGAGCTCTGCAATATGTAATAATCTTTCCTTTGGAGGAGTCTAGAATATGAAGGAGAGCTACATCACCTAGGTTTTGCAATCAGTGGTATGTCACAACTTCTATGGTGAGCAGGGCCCAGGCAGGAGAGGATAGTCACATTTTCTAAATATTATGTAAACCGATATTTCACAATGTCCTCTGGGGACAGGGCACAAAAAGAAGAGACAAATCACCTAGCTTATAGGCCCAGAGATATGTGATAATATTCCCTGTTGGCAGTGTCATGGCAGAAGAGTCACATTATTATGATTCTAACCCAGTGATATGTCACAGTGAATCCATGGGAAGGAATTTAAGCCAAAAAGTCTCAACATCTTGGTAATAGGCTTTGTTATATGCCAGAACTCCTTGTCTTTCAGAGTGACATGATTCACTGTGAGCTGGGTGTGAATATGAGAATCACATGTTTCCTGGATCATTGTATGACCCTCTACAACTTTCAAAGGCTTTTTACAGCATTCATGAGAGTTGTAAACCACTCTGAGACCAACATGCTTGTGTGGATTCGTTATCTTATATATTGCCCTAAGCCCAGATATGATAGTCAACATATCTTTTGTAGGCTGGGTTCAGGGATGAGACCCATTACTTTGCCTGTAAGCTGGATCCAAAAATGAGTCACTATCCCACTTGAGGCCAGATCAACATATGAAGATCACAATTCCAATTTTCTTCTCGATTCACTTTTAGACTTAGGAACTTAATAGTGGGCTTTGTACATGTGGGATGATGACGACATTTGCTTTCACCTGGGTGTCTAATGGAGAGTCCCAATCTAAACTTTTGCTGATCTCTTTCATAAAACTCTCTTTACAACCCAAGGAGTGTATACATTATGAGTTAGTGTAAAGTTTTTGAGTTTGATACAAATATGAAACCCAGGACCTCATCTATTTCCCTAAGCCTAGTAACGAATGGAAAAATATATCCTACCGGCTGAATCCCAGAATAGGTTTGACCATCATGCCTGTTAAGTGAAGTAAGGTATAGGAGGACATAGTCACATTTGTGGGCAAAAAGTGAGTCAGGAAGGTAACATCACTTAGGTGCTGTGACAAGCATCATGTCACAATGTCCTCTCTAAGAAGGGTATAGGGATTAGAGTAACATCAACTGGGTGTTGGAACTGCAGTATGACAAAATCCCATATGTGGAAGAAAACAACCTAGAAGTGAGAGCCAAAATGCCGACAGAATGAGCCCAGGATATATCAAAACACCTTTTGTGGCTTTGGGTCAGCCATGAGAGTCACATTATTAGGGGGCTGGGCCCAGAAATATGCCATAATTCTTCATATATGCAGGACCCAGGCAAAAGAGTAACATTTTCTGTGTGCTGGGCCCTGCAATAGGTCAACATTTTTCTTTCTCTAATAACCTGAGTGCTGGGTTCAGCAATGTCACAATCCTCTCATTGTAAAGACCAGGCAGGAGAAGAGAGTCACTTCACTTAGGTCATGGGCTCAGAGATACATCCCAGTGCTCCTGTATGCAGGGCTCAGGTAGAAAAGAAGAGCTATATCACTTATATCCTTCTCTAGTTATATGTCACCATCTGACATGTGGGCAGAAACCAGGAAGAAGAGCCACATCACCTGGGTATAGCCTCAAGTAATATGCCACCATTCCCAATGTAGACATATTCAAAGAAAAAAAAAAAAAGAATTAACACCACAAGCATGCTGGGCTCAATAATATGTAATAATTCCCTCTTTTGGCAGAGTACATGACAAGGAAGAGAGCCATGTCACTTAGGCTTTTCCCTCAGTGGTATGTCACAATTTCTTCAGTCAACAGGATCCATGCAGGAGAGGAGGGTCACATTACCTAGATGCTATATCTAGCAATATGTCACAGTGTCCCCTGTGGGCAGGGCACTGGCAGGCTAGCAGGTGAGAAATGTCACTTAGCCAATAGGTGCAGAGATATGTGAAAATATCTGCTCTTTGCAGGACCAAGACAGAAGAGTCATGTTTTCATGGTTCTGATGCAGTGATATGTAACAATGACCTCATGGAAAATAATTTAATCCAAAAAGTCTCAATACTGCTATACTAAGCCAAGGGAGATGGCATAATCTCCTCATCTTTAAGCATGACACCATTAACTGTTATCTAGTTGTGTATATGTCAGTCACAAACTCCCAAGTGTGCTTGCCGTTGTATGATACTCTCTACAACATCTGAAAACTTTATGCAACATGCATGAGTCTTGCAAAACTTTCTGTGGGCTACATGCTTATATGGACTCATAATCTTACATATTGCCCTAAACCGAGGTATGTCAGGCAACATGTCTTCTATAGGCTGGCATCAGGGTTGAGACCGTTATTAGGCCTGTGAGCTGGGTGTAGAAATGATTCACCATTTCACCTGTAGTCAGATTCCCTTACGAGTGTCACAATTCGAACTTTTGGTTCTATTGATGTGTTCAATTCAGGACTTCAACAATAAGATTTGTAAATGTAGGATATGAGTTAATGTTGTGAAATTCTGTGATCTTTGAACAAATATGAAATGAAGGAACTTAACCATTGACCTAAACCTAGGGGTAAAAGGTAAAATGTCTCCTATCGGTTTAATCCCACAATAAGCTTGATCATCATGCCTTTGAGCTGAAGGAAAGTATATGCCATAATCCCATTTGTGGGCAAAAAACTAGGAAGAAGGTTAACATCATTTAGGTGTTGTGCCAAGGAACATATCATAGTGCCCTCCACAGGCAGGGCCTAAGAAATGGGGTCACATTAACTGGGGGCTGGAACCCACAATATGACACAAAAACATGTGGAAGAAACACAGCAAACTGATTAGTGCCAAAATACCTACAGAATGAGCAAAAGATATGTCAAAATACCTTCTGTGGCACTGACACAGACAGAAGAGTCACATTCTTAGGGTGCTGGGCCAAGCAATATGCCACAATTCCCTCTTTATCCATGGCCTAGGCAGAAGAGTAATATAATATTATCTGGGTGTTGGGTCATGATATACAGCAAAAGCCCTGTTCGTAGGCACTCTTTAGCAAGAAGAGGAGAGTCACACAACCTAAGTACGGGGCTTCTCAATATGTCACAATTCTCCCACTGTACAATTCCAGACAGCAGAAGTGAGTCAAATTTCTTAGGTCATGGGCTCAATGATATGACCCAAAGTCATTAATAGGCAGGGCTCTGGCAAAAAAAGTGAGTCATATTACCTAGGTGCTTCTTTAGGTATAGGTCACAATTTAATATGTGGGAAGAAACCAGGCTGAAGAACCACATCACCTGGTCCTGGGTCCTGAGATATTCACAAATCCCCCTTAGTAAAGGACCTAGGCAAGAGAGTTATATCACCTAGGAACAGGTTCCAACCTTATGTTACAATGCTCCATGTGGGCAGCCTAAGAAGGAGTTCACATCACCTAGGTGATAGGCCCAGATATATGTCACATAACCTTCCTGAAACCATGGTCTTGGCAAAAGAGTACAATCACCTTTGTCACCTGGTCTAGCAATATGTCACTATTCCAGTGGGCAGTTTTTAAGCAGCAGAGTCATATCACCTGTATAATAGGCCCTGTAAAATGTCATAAACTTATCTTTTGTGAATGGCCCTGGCAAAAAAATGTATCATTACCCATGTGCCTGGCTTTTGAGTATGTTACTCTCCTGCCCTGTGTGCAGGGCCCATTTCAGAGGGAAAGTTATATCACCTCAGTGATGGACAACATACTATGTCACAAGGATGTGTGTGGGCATGGGGCAGGCAAGCATGTAATGTCACCTAAGTACTGGATCCAATGATGTCACAATTATTACTGAGAGCAGGCCAGGCAGAAGGATCACAAGACTTTAATGTTGGCCCAGGTAGATATCAAAATTCCATGTGTAGGCTGGAACCAGTCCAAATAGTGAAATCAAAAAAGCACATGGAAAAGTTTTATATCACAGTCATGATAAAATAAATTTCTAGAGATTAGACTTGTAATGCCATGTGTGTCTTTTTTTCATGTAGAATGGTAGCTTTTATACATCTGTGATTGTGAAAATCGTTACAGTCAGCTGGGTATCCAAATGAGACTCACAATTTGCTCTTTCTCCTAGGCCCTGCTATGACACTCTCTATACAACTTACAGGTGTTATAAAGAAGGCGTGAGTGTTGTAATCTTCTGTGACATTGCTAACAGTAGGAGATGCTTCATGTCACTCATGTCTCTAAACCTAGTTGTAAGAGTCAAAATTTCTCCTATTGGCTGTGTCCACATATGAGAGTCACTATCATGCCTGTTAGCTGTGTCTAGGTATATGTCACTGTGCCGTCTGTGGTTACTAAATAGGCAGTACACTACATCACCTAAATCCTGAGCCAGAAATATTCCAATATTCTCTTTGTATGCAAGGCCCCAATGGAGAAGTAACAGAACTTTGATGTTATGCCCAGCACTATGGTGTAACATTACTTGTGAAGAGTTTCCAGGCAGGAGAGGAGAGTCATATCACCTAAATGATGGGTGCAGAGATATATCACAAAGCCCTCTGTTGTAATGACCCAGGAAAAAGGGTCATATCATTTGGATGTAGTGCTTAGAAATGCCACACTCTTCACTTTAATCAGCGTGCAGTCAGTAGAGGAAAGTCATATAACCTAGATCATAAGTCCAGAGATGTGTTATGATCCCTTCGGAGGACACTGTTAAGACAAAAGTCAAATCACCAAGGTTTTGGCCCAATTATATGTAAAAATGTCACATCCGGAGTATAAATAGGCAGGGTTATTAAAGGACTCAAGAGCTGGGCAAAAATAAATGTCAGAATAACACCTGTGAAAACGTTCAGTGTTGAGAGTCACAGTCCTGCACATGACCTGGTTCCTGGTACAAGAGTCTTTATTAGGCCTTTTATTTGTTCTCAAGTATATGGCACATTACCACTTGTGGGGAGGGAGAAGAAAGTAAGGAAAGTCACATCATTTAAGTGGGTGCATGTCCAGTGAAATTTCAAAATTCTCCTTGCTGGTGGGACTCTTAGAGAAGAGTCAATCACCTGGATGTTGGCTTCAGTGACATGTCTAAATCCTCCCTGTTGGCAAGGCTTAGTCAGGAACCAGCATAAAGGTGAAGTGACTCTTTTGCCTGACTTCTCCTCACATGTTAGATTGTGTTATATACTTAGGGAAGCACCTAGGTGATATGACTCTTCTCTTCTGCCTCAGCTCTGCCTACTTGGGACATGGGTCATATATCTGAGCCCATGTTCTAAGTGGTGTGTCTGTTTTCTTCTGCCTTAGTCCTTACAATGGGATGTTGTGACATATTGCTAAGCCCAATGCTGGGATAAAATGAGGGCTGTTTTTCCAAACCATGCCAATAAAATAAAATTTGATGTATTGCAGGGTGCAGCACCCAGATGATGTCACTTTTCTGCCTGTGTCCTGCAGAAAGAGATAATTATGACATATTGCTGGACCCATCACCCTGAAGATGTAACTCTTCCATCAAAGCCAATGTACAAGACCTACCTAGAAATAATTATTCTTGCTGCATTTTATGCAAATAATTGGGCCAAGTAGCAGAATAAAGCTTACTTTACAAACAACTCAGTCCTATCATGATTTGTATTTTAATATAAGATGACTGGATAAAGTTTATGTTTCACAACTTATTATATATTTGTCATTAAATTCTAAACTCATTAGTTTTGCATTGCTGCCTATATTTTAGACCAACTTTGCTTATTTCTGTGACCCAGCTAATGATCTTCAACTGCAGCCCACAATAAACAAAAGGAATTGGTAACATAAAAATCTGGATTAACATTCTAGTTCTGGACAATTATCCTGCAAATTCTGCAGAGTGATGGGATTATATAGGGTGCCCACCTAAATTTAATGAAGCACAACTGTAGCCACTAGTTTCCTCAGTATGTCACAGTCATTCTTTTCTCACCCTTGTAGAAGAACTCAATTCCACAGCTTCACCTTAGCATTCAGCTCATGATAAAGGGTCCATTGAATGCCCTGAGACACATTTTTGTCCCAGCCTCAATTCTAAGCTTCTGGTTGTCACCATAGAAAAAAGTAGAAAATTTGAGAAACATAGAGGCAGGTGATAATGGAGGTAAAAAAGCACAATGCCGGTGAGCATAACTAATTCCCAGTGATTAAGCCAAGCCCCCGATTTCATGGATAAAGATTATCCTACTATCCATGCCATAAATGAGGTCTAATGAACTCCAGAGCTACTGACAGCAGGGAAGATAGGGCACATATGGGTAAGAGTGGATATATCCATCCGCTTAGGCATCCCTGTTAACATTGGTGAAAGCTGCCTCGACACCCATGGGAGGCACACTGTTACAATCACTGGGACTTGGGGATAGAAGGTTTGAAGTGGGAAAAAGAATATTCTTTCTCCTATAGCTCAACATACCCTGGGTAATTGCTAGGAAGAGAAAGGAGCCAGGGACTCCTGCTCCTCTCTCTCTTTCAAGATAGGTAGCCATTCATTTTTAGCCTATACCCCTTTTGAATGCATCCTGAACCCTTGGAACTCCTTTGAAAAAATGCTTACTTTTCATTTTTTTCTTCTCTGTTTGTTGTTTACAGATAGGTAATCATATCTCCATGTTTTGGGACATTCCCCTTCAATGCATCCTCCAAGTTTGGAAGAGTTAATTTCCCAAATATTAAACTAGGTGGCTAGGATTGGACCCAGGAGGAAAGAACCCAGAAGACTGATATCCTGTCAAAAGGATAAAAGTTGTTTTTTCTCGTTCTTTCTTTCTTTTTCTTTCTTTCTCTCTCTTTCTTTATCTTTTCTTTCTTTCTCTCTCTTTTCTTTCTTTGTTTCTTTCTTTGTTTCCTTTCTTTCTTTCTTTCTTTCTTTCTTTCTTTCTTTCTTTCTTTCTTTCTTTCTTTCTGTCTTTCTGTCTTTCTTTCTCTTTCTTTCTTTCTTTCTTTCTTTCTTTCTTTCTTTCTTTCTTTCTTTCTTTCTTTCTTTCCTTCTTTCTTTCTTTCTTTCTGTCTGTCTTTCTCTCTCTCTCTTTCCTTCTTTCTGTTTCCTGTTGGACTCTTGGCCTCCCTCTCCCTATGCAAACTTGTGAAAGACCTTGGATATTTTTAGCTGTCTTTTCCACCTTTCCCTTGGTTCATTTTAATACGTGTTTTTTAATAACACAGTTTGATTCTCCTCACCTTCATGCTATCAAACTTCAAACAGCCACACTACCAGAGCCTGAGAAAATGGCCCCTTTCACTGGGGACACTTAGGCCTCTAAGGAAGGTCTGACTGCTGTTTTTTTTCACAACAGTGTTCCCTGTCATCAGGAAGCACTTAAAAGTGGTTTTTGTTCTCACCTTTATCCTTATTCTAACAGCAGTTAGATGTACTTATTTAGAGGGGAAAATAACAGAGTTAGAAAACATCCAAGGGTCGTGGACAAAATCCCATCTTCAAGCCTAAAACAGCCTGAAGGCTGAAAAATCAGAGTGCTTGTCCCAGATGAAGCCTGCCTTTTTCCAACAGATTCTCTTTGACTAATTTCCATCTGAACACTGGGGGAAGGGAGTGGATCCTTGGAAGGCCATGGAAATTTTACCCCTTGTGCAGGGAGGAGGACCCTGGCTTCATCAGTTCCTGTGCGATGGTCTGGTGTTCTGCAATCTGTGAGGTGGGGGCCTGGTAAACATGACTCCCACTCACTTAGTTGAGAGTTTTTCTTTTTTCCTTTTTTTTTTAACCCAATCAGCTCTACTCCTTATCCTTCAGGAGTGTCCCAGAGCTGAATCTTTCCTATCATGTGACAAGAACCCAATTTTGCTGAAGGAGAATGTTCTGTAACATGAGGAATTAGAACCTTTGTTTAAGATAAGCTGAATTTATGCATGTGGGTTTCATTCTGGCTTCTGTTATTTGTTTCAACATTTATTTAACTGTCTTTATGCCAGCACCACAATATTTTGATTACTGTAACTTGGCATTATGTTTTGAGGTACAAAATATTTATCTAAGGGTATTCTTTTTTTCCCAAGTTGATTTGCTACTTTTTTTTTTATTTGCTTGTTTGTTTTTGAGTGTTTATGTAAATTATAGTGCAATATTTGAGGGCTTACTCCTGTGATGCTAATACTTTGGGAAGCCAAGGAATGTGGATTGCAGGACACCAGGAGTTTGACACCAGCCTGGGCAATATGGTGAAACCCTGTATCTACAAAAAATACAAGAACTTGCTGAGCATGGTGGCATGAACCTGCTGTCTCAGCTACTTCTGGCACTGAGGTGAGAGGATCAATTGAGCTTGATATGTCAAGGCTATGGTGAGTCATGATTATAGCACTACACTCCAGCCTGGGTGACACAGCTAAATATTGACTCAAACATTTTAGACTATTTTACTACTTCTGCAAAAAGAACTATTGGCTTTTTGAAAGAGTTCTTATTGACCTGTAGATCATTTCTAATACCGTTAACTGAGACACCACTCTTTTCATGAGGGCATTAGCTGCAGAGAGTATGTCCTTTGCAGACCCCTGAGCCAGCAACAGATGAATAAAGTACCCTGTCACACAGATATTCTGCTTCACAAGTCCAGCTGAGGATCTGAGGACACTAACAGTCTCCAAAGGGAGTCCTGTAAAGAGTGGCAGCTGCACCCTGAGCAGATTGCACTCCAGGCATTTATTTAGTATAGAATTAATAACAGAAGCTTTGAGTAAACACACTTGTGGATAATTAACCTGGTTAAGATAATAGTTCTCTGAATAATTAAGCCTCAGTTACCACAGTCTAAAGTAAATACCAGTAGGGGCAATTTCCCTGATCGACATTCCCCAGAAAGGACCATCTTGCTTAAAGGTTATTTAATGGAGGTGGGGTAAACTAACTTAATTGGGGAAGCCTCTATTGGCCCTAGTATTTACCTTATGACCAAATGCTTTAAGGTTAAAACTGGCTACCTTCAGCTCATTGAATTATTACAAGCTATGCAACCTTTCAGCATTCCAAAAGTTTGTGACTATTCTATAACTTTCCCTAATTATTTTCTTTTAATATTTCTGCCATCACCCTGAGTGAATTACAAAATCCTCCCCTTCATTCTTTTCTGCATCGGGTTTTTGATTGCAGAGCACAGATATGTGCAGTCATAGGTTTGTCAGGCGAGGTGGTCACTGATCTTATTCCAGCTTTGCATCATAGAAATAGCAAATGACAAAAAACAATCATGAGTATAATTAACAACACTTCTTCCGGTCAGAGTGACTTGTAGAGTTACTTGTCATCTGAGTGCACTGTAAGGTATTAATGAGGAACCTCACTGGGAGAATGTTAATTTCCTTTTAATTAAGCAGTTGTGTTGTTAGAAGCTGGAAAGGGGGTGTTAGTCTAAGTACTAGGGTAGAGTAAAGCAGGTTAGAAGATGGGCTTAATAGATTTTGGCAGATACAAGTAGTAGACAAAGTGAGAGAGTAAAAATGGGGCAGCATTTGTATAGCCTTCTGAGTCGTCTTCTTCTGATAAAGCTGCATCATCTTGCAGGATCTCTCCTAGGCTGGCTCGAGTTTTTTCTTCTTTTAATCCTTTGATGAGGATGCAGTGTCTTGGCTGGTGCTGGTGTATTGGAAATTGTAGAGATTGTACCTGTGCTAAGAGATCTCTTATAATCTTTGTTAAAGAGCTTGTGCTTTTAATGTCCAGCTTACAGAAAAACTGGATGACACATCTTTAACTTTAGCCAATATGTTGACTCAGAGAATTTGGTTAACAATTAACATTTTAAAACTTGCTTAGACTTTCAAAACAGAATTATACAACATGTCCTGTATAGTTTTCTTTTTATAATCTTTTTGTGATTTTCACAGACAATTTTTGACATGCTTTAACTTTATTTCTTTTATAACCTTCCTTAATAAAGGTGCGTTCTAATGGTTATAACTTTCTTTTTTTCTTTCTTTTTTTTAATTATTATTATTATACTTTAGGTTTTATGGTACATGTGCGCAATATGCAGGGAAGTTACATAAGTATACGTGAGCCATGCTGGTGCACTGCACCCACTAACTCGTCATCTAGCATTAGGTATATCTCCCAGTGCTATCCCTCCCCCTCCCCCACCCCACAACAGTCCCTGAAGTGTGAAGTTCTCCTTCCTGTGTCCATGTGTTCTCATTGTTCAATTCCCACCTATGAGTGAGAATATGCGGTGTTTGGTTTTTGTTCTTGTGATAGTTTACTGAGAATGATGATTTCCAATTTCATCCATGTCCCTACAAAGGACATGAACTCATCATTTTTTATGGCTGCATAGTATTCCATGGTGTATATGTGCCACATTTTCTTAATCCAGTCTATCATTGTTGGACATTTGGGTTGGTTCCAAGTCTTTGCTATTGTGAGTAATGCTGCAATAAACATACATGTGCATGTGTCTTTATAGCAGCATGATTTATAGTCCTTTGGGTATATACCCAGTAATGGGATGACTGGGTTGAATGGAATTTCTAGTTCTAGATCCCTGAGGAATCGCCACACTGACTTCCACAAGGGTTGAACTAGTTTACAGTCCCACCAACAGTGGAAAAGTGTTCCTATTTCTCCACATCCTCTCCAGCACCTGTTGTTTCCTGACTTTTTAATGATTGCCATTCTAACTGTTGTGAGATGGTATCTCATTGTGGTTTTGATTTGCATTTCTCTGATGGCCAGTGATGGTGAGCATTTTTTCATGTGTTTTTTGGCTGCATAAATGTCTTTTTTGAGAAGTGTCTGTTCATGTCCTTTGCCCACTTTTTGATGGGGTTGTTTGTTTTTTTCTTGTAAATTTGTTGGAGTTCATTGTAGATTCTGGATATTAGCCCTTTGTCAGATGAGTAGGTTGTGAAAATTTTCTCCCATTTTGTAGGTTGGCTGTTCAGTCTGATGGTAGTTTCCTTTGGTGTGCAGAAGCTCTTTAGTTTAATTAGGTCCTATTTGTCAATTTTGGCTTCTGTTGCCATTGCTTTTGGTGTTTTAGACATGAAGTCCTTGCGCATGCTTACGTCCTGAATGGTAATGCCTAGGTTTTCTAACATTTCTTTCTCTTTATCTCTTTTCTTTGTCTTACTTTTTGTAACCTTGACCTCTGATTTTTCTAGTCTTTCTTTCTTTTTCCCTCTATTTCTCTCTTTAAACTTTCTGTATCTCTCTGATCTTGGACAGCAATTAAATGAGTGTTGGTATCAATAGATACTTGTACATATCTAAGTTTTCCAAATACAAGTATGGGTGTAACATCTGTTTGCTATATAGCAGGTTAAGTTCTGTTCTCTAAGTGTTAAAACCTGTTGAAGGAAGGGACTTACCTGTGAGCTGGCAATCCAGGCATTGTAGGATAATTTGTTTAGCCAGTCTCTGAGTAATTTGGTAAATTTCTTCAATTTTGATGGAAAAATTCATGCAATTAAGTGGCTTGGTCTAGCAACGCTGTCATAACCTGTAGGTCTGCTTGATCACTGCTCATAAGCCAATGGGCCAGGAAGTAAGCTGTGGGCTCAAAGGTGTGTAATAAAAATGTGACTTGTATGTTGATCTAGTCAATTGCTGAAGTTGCAGAAACAGTAAACAGTCCTCGCTCCAGAGTAGAGTTAAGGTTGTAATCCTCTTTTAACAAATAAACAGAGTAACCTTAGCTTTCTGTGTGCTAGTAAACCCAGATTGCATGATTGAATTATATGGTCTCTACCAGACTGCTGCTTTTCCATGTTTGCCAGACACGTCAGTAAATGGTGTTAAAGCATTAGTTATAGGAGAGTAAACTATTTTTGTAGATATTATTACTGGAGTATGAGATAAGAAATGAAGAAGTTTATCAGTAGGGAGGATGTGCTCTATTTGCCCCATGTAATCAGATAAAATGATTTGTGGGTGTATTGACAAAGATAATGCAACTTTGAATTGCTCTTTACTTAGAGGAATCATGATGATATCCGTTATGTGGCAACTGATTTTAATGTTTGTGACCTGAATAGACTACTTTAGTAATTAACTGAGTATAAGGAGACAGTGTTTTAGTCCCAGTATGGGAGCAAAAAAACCATTCTAGGAAACATAGCCTGGGAGTCATTTGTCCTAGTAACCCTGTAGGGGAGTGTTAGGTGGAAAAAATAAATAGCTGATTGGAATACCATGGATCAATGCGATCTAGCTGCCTTTGAAAGATGGCTTGCTCAATTTCCTTGATTTCCATTTTTGCTGCAAGGGTTAAATATCTGGAGGAATTGAGGGCTGGGTTGCCCTTTAAGATAGAGAACAGGTTTTGTAGTTTATTGGTAGGAATTCCCACAAAGGGACAAATCCAGTTAATATTGTCCAATAATTTCTGATAATCATTTAAGGTGTGTAAGTTGTTAGTACTTAATTTAAACTTTTGAGGTCTTACTGACCAGGAGATTAACAGATATCCAAGATATTTTCAAGGAGGGGACATGGGTACTTTTTCAGGTGCAATGACTAACTTTTCAGCTGTATATTCTTTATGACAGAATCAAACAAATTTAAAGGTGTTGGCTCCGTTGGGGCTGCTAGTAGAATATCATCCATAAAATGAATAATTTCGTAATCAGGAAATTTTTTTCTACTAGATAGCAAAGTTTGCTTTTAACTGTTTCTAAACTAACTCATGGGTTGTTTGTAATGTCTCAACCTTTAAATGTTACTGTTTTACTTAAATTGAATTTGGTGAGCCTCATCAGGATGGAAGAGAGATAACAACAGTGGACATTATTAGAAAGAGGTTTTATAATTCTTACATTTTACTTAAATTTTAGCTGAGAACTATAATCTGAGATGTTGCTTGTAAACAAGGAGCACATGAGATTTTGTCTTGGATAGCCAGTGGATCTAGAAAAAGGAGCAGGCAGGTCCCGGTGCTGTGGCTGCTTTAAATTTGTAAAGTCGCCATTTTTTGCCTGTGCCATTTTTCGCTTGTGCTGGCTCGCTTCCCCAGCTGCAGGACACATGTGGCCTGGGTGGGCTTTGTCACATGTGCTTCTGACCCCTTCACAGCAGGCTAGTTCTGGCTGCAGCTTGGCTGTTTGTTGTTTCTGTCACAGTGTGGGTGGAGTTTTTCTTTCTACTTACTGCTTCCTTGTCCTGACCCTGTGGCTCTGGCTTTTAATGATTATTCTTAACACTTTATGTACCTGATTACTTTGATGAATTTTGCATTATCGGGCAGGCTAATAACTCTCCTTTTATTGCTCCCAGCTTAAGACAGGGACTAATAGCTGGAGCGTATTCCTGGTCTTTTTTCTTACATATTGAAGAAGAGAACTCAAGTAAAACCTCTGTTTCTTCTTTGTTATTTTGGCCCAGTGATATTAGGGCTGACGGAAGAGGAGGTGATAAGGCAGGTGACATTTCCTCCTCCTTCCCCTTTATAGGCTGTTCTGTGTATAACGGAGACAGGGCTGCTCTAATTAAAGCCTATAACTGCTGGGACCTTTTGCCTTTGTGTCTGATGTTGAAGATTTATCGCCACTTATTCCCAGAGTTCTACATCCAGTGTTCCTTTTTCTGGGAACCATGGTCTTGGGATTGTGTCCAGAATTGGTTCCTTCCAGTGGGTTATTGGTCTTGCTGACTTCAAGAAGAAGATGCAGATCTTCACAGTGAGTGTTACAGCTCATAAAAGTAGTGCAGACCCAAAGAGTGAGCAGCAGCAGATTTATTGCAAAGACTGAAAGAGCAGAGCTTCCACAACATGGAAGGTGACTGAAGCAGGTTGCTGCTGCTGGCTCGGGTGGCCTGCTTTTTTCTGTATTTGGCGCCACCCACATCCTTCTGATTGGTCCATTTTACAGAGTGCTGATTGGTCTGTTTTACAGGGTGTTGATTGATCCATTTTTACTGAGTGCTGACTGGTGTGTTTACAAACCTTTAGCTAGACACAGAGTGCTGATTGGTACATTTACGATCCTTTAGCTAGACAGAAAAGTTCTCCAAGTCTCCTACCCAATTAGCTAGACACAGAGCATTAATTGGTGGATTTACAAACCTGTAGTTGGACACAGAGTGCTGATTGGTGCATTTACAATCCTTCATCTAGACAAAAAGTTCTCCAAGCCCCCATCCAACCCAGAAGCCCAGCCAGCTTCACCTCTCAATCCCCTCTCTAAACAGGACACCCCAACTGCTGTTGGGAATTGGACAACGACCACTCTAGCTACTTTCTGCTAGATATAGGGGCAAAGAACTACACTGCAGTTGTAGTGTCCTCCAGAGGGGAACTCTTTAGGCCAGTGAAAGGGCCAGGAGGTTGGTCCAGGGGTCCTTGGTGGAAGTTGTTAGTTGAGCTCATATGGGGTTCCATTTGTAAGACCATCTCTAGCTTGATGACCTCAATTCTAGAGGAAAGAAATTTGAGAAGAAGGTTAACAATACAGGGCTTGAAGGCAAGTAGTGGCAAGATGGCTGCCATGGGACCTAGAAAGGGGAGAAGCCATGTTGCCCAACTTCAGAAGTTGGTATAAGGGTTTGAAAGATGTTGTCTTATTTCAGAAGCCTTTTACTGTAAACACCAGGCAGCATCTTGTACTATCCCTCACTGGTTAGTGTAAAAACAATGCTCTTCCCTTAAGAAGGTGCAGAGTCCTCCTTTCTCAGCAGTGAGGAGGTCTAGGCCTCTGTGGTTTTGGAGAGTCACTGCTGGTAAAGAATCTAGCAGGGATTGTAGAGTAAGGATAGATTTTGTGATTTCTCACACACTATGTGAGAAATCCTTTGAGAGTGTGTGGTGGTAAGAAAATGAAGTAGGTAAACCTGCTATTCTGCTTCTGGTAGCAGTGGCCATTTCTAACCCTATGAGTAGGGGTATTTGTTGTATGGCCCTGCAATGATGGACTTGAGCTTTGAGGAGCACTGATAGGGCCTGATTTCCTGGGGCAATGTTAATGTTGAGACTTAGAAAGACTAAGGTGCAGGTGCCTGTCCAGTTAGTGGGGAGACAGATATATTTGGACGTTCCACATAAGAAGAATAAGCCTTGGCTGGGTAGATATTTAGAAATTTACCCTGGCTTTTAAAGGAATAGGGTATACTGTTTTTTCTTTACTATTTCCATATCTCTTTCTTCTCTTCGACTTCTCCTTCATCTCTCTCTTTCTGACACCCTCTTTTTCCATCTGTCTCTTCCTCTGTCTCTCTCACTCTGACTTTCTGTCTCTTTCCCTTTTTCCTTTCTGCTGGTCTTTCCCTGCATCTGCCAGCTGCTTATGCTGCTGTTCTCCCCTCTCCTTCCCCTTTTGATGGCTTTGGCAGTGTAAGATTACCACCTCCTTGGGTTTTTGCACTGTGCGCAATAACTTCATGATTTCCTTGTGGCATTTAATAGGGGTTCCCCCAGAGGTTAGGAACTCCCTTTCTTTCCACATTGCAGCATGGGCATGTAGGATTAGATAAGCATACTTGTTATCTGTACACATATTTATTCTTTTTCCCTTTCCCAGTTCTAAGGCTCGGGTAAGTGCCAGTAGTTCTGCTTACTGGGCGCTCATCCCTGGGAGAAAACACTTACTTTTAAGTATGGTTACATCACTAACTATGGCATAACCTGCCCTTCATATCCCATTCTTCACAAGTGAACATCCATCAGTATATAGGTTAAGGTCAGGATTACCTAAGGGGACTTCTAAGAGATTATCTTGGGCGGCATAAGTCTGGACTGTAATTTGTTGGCAGCCATGCTTGATTGGTTCACTATCCTCTGGGAGAAAAGTGACAGGGTTGAGGGCCATGCATGTATGTATTTGAAGCACCAGTGCCTCAAGGAGTAGAACTGGTATCTAAGCAGGTTGTTGTCTGATAGCCACAGACTTCCTTTGGCACCTAGTATGCCATTTACATCATGAGTAGTCCAGACAGTGAGATCCTTTCCTTGTATTATTTTGATAGCTTCTGACACTAAGCCAGCCACTGCCACAACTACCCATAAAGAGTGAAGCCAGCCTTTTGCTACTACATCAATTTCCTTACTTAGGTATGCCACTGGTTGGGAGATTGTTCCACGAATCTGAGTAAGGACTCTAAGAGTTATCCATGTTCTCTTGGTGACATATAAAGAGAAGTTTTGTCCTGTGGGAAGGCTTAAACCTGGAGCTTGTACTAGGACCTGTTTTAAGGTTTTAAAGGGTATTTTAAAATACCTCTGGCTCCCATTCTACTGGATGAGTATTTACCCTTTGGATCTCCTTGATTACCGTATAGAGTGGTCTGGCCATCTTGCTGTATCTGGAGATCCATAGTTGGCAAAAGTGGGTGATTCTTTATAGGCTGTATCCATTCCTTACTGAGGGCCCTGGCCCCTCTGGCTAAAATTAGGCCTAAATATTTGACCTGCTGTAGACAAAGTTGGGCCTTTGACCTAGACACCTTGTACCCTTGATTAGCTAGAAAGTTCAGGAGATCTAGAGTAGCCTGCTGGTATGAGACTTCCAAACTGGTGGCCAAAAGTAAATCATCCACATACTGAAGGACCAGAGTCCCTGGACATGAGAAGTGGCCTAGATCTTTGGCCAGTGCCTGACCAAACAGATGAGGACTATCCCTAAACCCTTGGGGCCAGATGGTCCTTGTAAGTTGGGAACTGTGATCTGTGGAATCCTCAAAGGCAAAGAGAAAATGGGAGCCAGAGTGCAGAGGAATACAGAAGAAGGCATCCTTGAGGTCCAGAACTGTGAATCATTCTGCTTCCTCTGGTATTTGAGAGAGCATGGTATAGGGGTTGGGTAAAACTGGATATAGAGGAATTACTGCTTCACTGATGAGTGTAAGATCTTGCACTAATCTCCACTGACTGTTCGGGTTTTGGTCTTCTAGAATTGGGGTGCTGCAGGGACTGTTGCATTTCCTTACTGAGCCTTGAGCTTTTAAATGTTTAACAATATCCTATAATCCTTTATGAGCTTCAGGCCTTAAAGGAAATTGCCTTTGATAAGGAAAAGTGGTGGGATCTTTTAGCCTGATTTGGACTGGGCAGACATTTTTTGCCCTTCCAAATTGTCCTTCTCATGCCCAAACTTCCGGGTTAATTCCCTCCTCAAGCCACGGACAACAAATGGGTAACTTGTTCTCCATATTCGTGTAGATAACAGCTCCAGCTTTGACTAATATATCCCTCCCTAATAAGGGTGTGGGACTTTCAGGCATAACAAGAAAGGCATGTGAAAAGACCGATGTCTCCCAATTCCAAATCAGGAGATGGGAGAAATACCTGGTTATGGCTTGTCCCAGGATTCTTCAGATGGTAATAGATCTTGAGGATGGTTGTCCAGGACAGGAGATTAACACCGAGAAGACCACAACAGTGTCAAGGAAGAAGTCAATTTCCTGGCCATCAGTGGATAAGCATATCCAGGGGTCAGTGAGGGTGATGAAATGAGCTGGCACTTGTCCCAGGCACCCTCAGTCCTGTTGTTGGATCATCTGGTTGTGTTCTTCTGGCCCAGAGAACCATTGCACTGTGGGGCAGTGCACCTTCCAGTGATTGCCTTGGCATAGTGGACTTGGACAAGGGGACAGCTTGTTTTTCATTGGACAATCTTTTTTTAAGTGTCCTTGTAAACCACACTGAAAACAAATCCTATGGGGTGATTGCCCTGCTCCATTTTCTGTCCTCTCTGAAACACCAAGGTTTGTTTGTCTGAGGGCCATGACTAAGGCAGCAGCCTTTCTCTGATGTCACTTTTCCTTTTGGGCCTGTTCCTCTTGTTTCCTATTATAGAACACCAAGGTTGCCAGGTTTAGTAATGCTTCCAGATATTGTTCATGGCCCAGGGCTTGCTTTTGGAGCTTTCTCCTGATATCTGTGGCTGATTGGTTAGTAAACTTATCTTTTAGAATTAATTGACCATCGAGTGATTTGGGTGATAAGGGAGTATATTTTCTTAAGTCCTCCCTTAGCCACTCAAGGATGGCAGAAGGAGTTTCTTCCTTTCCCTAGGGAGGTTAGGATATGGGGATAAGTTGAGAGGTCCTCCCGTGGGATGTAAATTGTAAGCTTTGCATAGTTGTGTATTCTCCTTCAGTGAAAAGAAAGCTTGGACATAGGGTACTGCACTCCTTTTGCCTTGCCTCTTACAGAAAAGGTCATGCTACAGGATAGTATTATAATTTATATTTCCCTCAGGTGGCCATTTTTCTGCATCAGAGAGAGAATATTGGGTCCAGGTCATAGTGCAGAAAAAAAAAGCCGATTCTTTTTCATGGCTTATGGGTCAAATTGCTCCCAATGGCTTAGGATGCATTCCAAGTGTTGTTCTGTTAATGCCTGAGTGTTTCCCATCTGAAAGACAAAAAGGCCCACTCTTTTTGTTTGTTTGTTTCTCCACCTGCCTAAGAACCCACAATGGATTCTTAACCCTGCTGATCAGAATAGTTGTACTCACCAATGCAGCAGCAGAAACACTAGTTTTCCTCCTGGACCACAACAAAACCTGCAGCCTTTCCTGTCCACCTAGACCACAAAGAGGACTGAGAAAAGTCAGATTTGGTGGCCTTTACTGACACATTCTCAAAAACCTGTTAGAGTCCTAAGCATTATCCTGTTAGTACTGCGACTATATCCTTGTCCTATAAAGATGTTATGCCCCAAAAATGAAGTGGAGAGCCATACCCTGAGGGAGGGAAGTGATCTCTAGAGTTGGAAGAGTGATGTCTTTTGTCCTCACTTATATGAATAAGAAAGATAAAATTTCTGAGGCATCCCACATCGTAGCTTCAGGAATAGGTTTTTTAGGCCTGTTTTTCTGAGGAGGGATCCTAAAATTCCAGATAGTCCCCCCTATAATGGGACTTTGGGCAAAAATTATATCTTTCTGATTGCTGAGCCTGAGTGCCAGAAGAAGGGAATAGAGTCCTGGAGATTACACTAGAAAGCATTCTTACAGGAGAAACTAGAAAAACACCAGAGACAGGGAGTCGTTTTTAGAAGCAGGACTAGCCTCAGAGAAGAGAAGCAAGAGGAAGATTGTCTGACAGGCATTAGGACCCAGGAGGCAAGGGTCAGGATAGACAGGATACATGAGAGAGTCTCTCTTGGGTGACATGACTCTAAAAGTTCCGTTCATGGCTGTGGGGTCAACCAATTTGTTGTCGGGACCCTGGAGCTGAATGGTTTTCCTATGGACCCTCAGCTCAGCCCAGAAGCACAGGAAAAGTGGAAGCTAGTTCCAAGTAAAGCAACACTCCCAACTCTGAAGAGTTGGTGGTTGTTAGAGATCCCTTTCCCAGAAAGCCTGGCACCCAAGTCTTTAGTCCAGTGACCAAGTTAGTCACTTTTAACTGGCCAACAGGTGCCTGGCATTTAGCCCCAGAATTCTAAGGAAAAACAGGACAGAATAGCAAGCACAAGGGGTTGATGGTACTCACTGCTTAACAATAGGCAATAGTCCCTTTGTGGTCACCAAAAAGTGTCCAGAATTGATTCCTTCCAGTGGGTTCTTGGTGTCACTGACATCAAGAATGAAGCCAGAGACCCTCACAGTGACTGCTACAGTTCTTGAAGAAGTGTGTCCAGAGTTTGTCCCTTCAGGTGTTCATGGCCTTGCTGACTTCAGGAGTGAAGCTGCAGACCTTCCCAATGAATTTTACAGCTCTTAAAGGTGGCACATCTGGAACTGTTTTTTCCTCTCAGTGGGTTCATGGTCTCGCTGGCCAGGAGTGAAGCTGCAGAGCTTTGCAGTGATTGTTATGGCTCTTAAAGTTGGTGCATCCAGAATTGTTTGTTCCTCCCGGCAAGTTCCTGGTCTTTCTGGCTTCAGGAGTGAAGCCACAGGCCTTCATGGTGAGTGTTACAGCTTATAAAGCTAGTGTGGACCCAAAGACTGAGTAGCAGCAAGATTTATTGCAAAGAGCAAAAGAACAGAGCTTCCGCAGCGTGGGAGGAGACCCGAGCAGGCTGCCGCTACTGGCTGAGGTGGCCTGCTTTTATTCCCTTATTTTGCCCCACCCTCATCCTGCTGATTGTTCTGTTTTACAGAGTGCTGATTGATCGGTTTTTACCGAGTGCAGATTGGTGCATTTACAAACTTTTAGCTAGACACAGAGCACCGATTGCTGCATTTACAATCCTTTAGCTAAATAGAAAAGTTCTCCAAGTCCCTTACCCAGTTAACTCTACACAGAGTGCTGAGTGGTGCATTTACAATCATTTAACTACTTAGAAAAGTTCTCCAAGTCCCCACCCAACCCAAAGCCCAGCCAGCTTCACCTCTCAGGATTACAACAGTTTGCATTATATCCCTCAGTTGAGCCTGCAAAACTGATGCCCCATTAGCCTTAAGCAACTGTTTCAACACTTTTATATACTGTTTCTGTGAAGCTGATAAGTGTTGTCCCATGAGAATACCTCAGTTTGACTCAACTTCCCCCAGAACTTGGTAACCTCAAGTGGGTACCAATGACTTACTGATTAGTCACTGACTTCACCACGTGGATTCTTTTTCCACCTTTGCTTTCAGGGAGTCCATCACATTCCTCATTCTTCTTCCACAGCTTTCCTCATGAGAGTGGTTCTCACACTTCCCTCACAGATTGCCTCACACAATGGGCTCCAGTTACAGGGAGCTCTTTCTGCACAGCCCTGGCTGCCCTTACATGGGGGCACCAGTTGAGGTAGTGCTCCCTTTGTGGGGGCAGTAGCTTCAGGGGTCTGTCCCTTGCAGACCCCTGACCTGGTGACGGGTGAATAAACTGTCCTGACACACAGACATTCTGCTTTGCCAGTCCAGCAGAGGGTCCGAGGCCACTCCCAGACTCCAAAGAGAGTCCTGTAAAGAATGGCAGCTCCCCGAGCAACTCACACTCCAGGCTTTTATTTAGTATAGAATTAATCACAGAAGTTTTGAGTAAACACACTTGTGGATAATTAACATAGTTAAGAGAATCGTTCTATGAATGATTAAACCTCAGGTACCATAGTCTAAAGTAAATACCACTGGCAGCAATTTCTCTGATCTACCTCCCCAGAGAGAGCCATCTTAGTTAATGGAGGAGCGTAAACAGGCTTTACTGGAGAAGCATCAATTGTGCCTAGTATTTACCCTATGGCCTAATGCTTTAAGGTAAGAACAGGTTGCCTTCAGCCTGTTCAATTATTACAAGCTATATAATAATTTTAGCCTTTTAGCCTTCCAAAAAGGTTTGTTACTATTCCTTATAACTTTTCCTAACACTTCCCTGTAATATTTCTGCCAGCAGCCTGAGTGAATACAAACAATTAACATGTAAAACATTGCGAACATGTACCATAAAACCTAAAGTATATTAATAATAATAATAAAAAAATAAAAAAAATAAAAAAAGAAATTTGCCTATTCTAACTCTTGAAAAACAGTATGCCCAAGAATTTGTCTAGTTTTCATATATATACAGACATACTAGTTTTCTTTGGTTTTTACTTCCGGTTATATTTTATTGTAGTCAGAAACAATTTTTTTGTGATTACCATCTGTTTAAATATGCTAAAACTTGCATTCTAGCTTAAAAGTTTGTCAATCTAAGAAAACGTGCCAAATGTATATAGAAATATGTACTATGCTATTGTTGGAAGAAATATTTTGTAGTTTATCTCCAGGTCTTTTTTGCTTTTTAACTTTTTTTTCTGTATATTTTTCTTTTTCTTTATTTTGTTTTTTTTAAAATTTACCTTCATTTTTTCTATGCATTTAAGTTTGTTTCTATGTTTTATGTTTTATATTATCATCTCTTCATTTCAAATGTTCTCCAATTTGTGTCTTGTTTGAAACATTTTATTTAATTTCTTTTTTATCTTATTTACTTCCATTCTTATCCCTTTATATTATTTTATGTTATTTCTCCATCTTTATCTTTATTTTTAATTTTTATTTTTTTCTCCTGATTCATAAATTTTATTTTATTTTATTGCAAATTATTTCATTTCTGTTTATTTCTCTTAAGTTTATTGTATTTATTTTCTTCATCTTCATTTCATTTATTTTCCCTGATCCTAATTACATTTCTCTTTATTTTGGTCTATTTTATTTCAGTTTATTTGTCCTTACTATTTTTTAATTACTTTAAATTTATTTTTAAATTTTTTTCTCTTGATTTTATTTGTTTCACTTTATTTTTCTATATTTTGTATTGTAAATCAGAAGAGATGAGCTATTTTAGATTGACCCAGCCACAGTGGTCAAAACTTGTGTTTGCTGACGCTCTCTGGCAGCCACTCTAACCCAGCCATCTCCAATCCATGGTATAGTCAGGGCCTCCTAGCAGGATTGCTAAGATTCCTGGGCAGATGTTTCATTGTTACAGAACCATCTAGCATTAAGTCCACGGGCCATTTATCCTGCTTCCTGAAACCACCTGTAAGCTTCAGTGTTGCTAGGCCAAGGGCCTGTCCACCCCTTTATTTGTGTGCCAATTCATCCTTCACACACAATCCCAGGTACTGGCCCCTCTGCCTTCTTTACCAGGACAGGCCCCACACCCACTCCACTCCACCAGGGCATGTCTAGACCACATGTGTGTCTTTTTGTTGCAAGAAAGAAAAAATATTTTTGTGTTGGTCTGTTTTTGAGACAGAATCTTGCTATGTCACCCCACCAGGAGTGTGGTGACATGATCTCGGCTCACTGCAGCCTCCATATCTCAGATTCAAGAAATTGTCCTGCTTCAGCCTCCCAAGTAGCATTGCAGGCGTGTACCACCATCCTCGGAATTTTTGTTTGTTTGTTTGATGTTTAGAGGGGATGTAGTTTCACCAGGCTGGTTTGAAACTCCTGACATCGAGTGATCCATCCACCTTGGTATCCAGAAGTACTAGGGTTACAGGTGTGAGCCACCATGACTGACTGAAAAATATATTTTTAAATTTAAACTTGACATATAAAAGATTTATTATGAAAATTTCAGCTTTATGGGTAGATATACATGCAACTATGTGTGTGTGAAAATGCTAATAATATGAGAAGATAAACATTTCTACACTTTGTTTAATAAATTTATGGAATTGTTATTTTACCTTTTCCTGTCTATCTCTATATGTTCAATGGAAAAATCCTCAGTGAAGGCTCCTCGGTACAATAAACAAAATGTTGTGGAATCAGACATTAATAGATGAACAGTGAAGTAACTTCTGGTTTCCATCTGGAGCTCTCACAGTTAGGATTGAAAACTCTTGGTTGTAAACTCATGTGATGAGGAATTATACTATGCTGTCCTCTTCTGCACGTTTGTCTACCGTCAAAGTTCTTTGAACTTGCCAAAGAAAAAAGTGGGAAGTTGTTTCCCTAACACCTACTCATCTCTCTTTCATAGTTTTTATTTTTATTTGTGCATTGTCCAGATTGCATAGAAGCTCATGATTACAGAGGACACATTTGTCAAAAGAAAGCCTTGTTGCACCAGGATTAAGTGAAGGTATTTACTACCTAGGACCTATGGTTCCTCCAAAGCCAGGATGAAACAATTACCGAAGTCAGAAAATGATGACAGAAGTTTAGAGCTGCTCATGGGGAAAGAAAAATGCTCCCTTTTGCTTTGAAAGTGGTCACTGCCTCTTCATCAATCTTATGTCTGACCACGATGTGTTTCATGTTCATCTTTCTTGGTATTCCAGTGAAAGTTCATCTGAAAAAAAGAGGCTTGAATGAGAGTGGTAAGGAGAACAATTGCATCCTTCTCTAGCTGACGGCTTGGTGAGTTTTGAATTCCATTGAGCAGAGACTGAAATCCTTCTTTACTATGGAGTAAGTTGTGTCAAATTTGACTCCCATGTATATGGCACCAGTTTCAAGATGTCAAAGAATAGACTCAGAACCAGTGAATGAGATATGGAGTTTTACTTTGGACTTACATAAAGTGGAGAAAGTCCAGTGTCAGTGGGCTAAGTAAAATAACAACACCCACTTGCAAAAAGCTTTTAGTTAGTGTAGTATTTTTATTTAGCACATTTGTCTGAATAACCTTTCAGCTGTTGGCCTTTATTTAACAAGAAATGAAAGGGCATCAATCCCCTGTGTGGCCTGTGTTCCATGCCACAGGATAGGACAGACCAGGGGCTCATATGTTCCTCATAGATAAAGAATAATTTATAGGTTGGCCACTACAAGATGTTTTTTTCTTTGAGACAAAATCTCACTTTGTTGGCCATGCTGGAGTGCAATGGCATGATCTTCTCCTGTCTCAAAGTCCCAAGTAGCTGGCATTACAGGCAAGTTCCACAATCTCCAGCTAATGTATATTTAGTAGAGATGAGGTTTCTCCATGTTGGTCAGGCTTGTCTTGAACTCTTGTCATTTTTAATAGAGACGAGGTTTCTCCATGTTGGTCAGGCTGATCTCGAACTCCTGACTTCTGGTGATCCACCTGGCTTGGACTAACTAATTTCTGGGATTACAGGCATTAGCCACTGCTCCCAGGCATGCCACAGCTCGATTCTTGTCACTTGGAAGTTTTAACACTCAGAAGCCCTTTTAATATAAGGTTAGTGTCCAGATATTCCCAAGTAAAGTTAACACTGTCAGTTGCAACCATCATATAATCTGGTTCAGACAACAGAGGTTCTTCTTCCTGAGACTCTAGAGAAAGAGATTTTTGCTTTTTCTTGAATCACTGCATTGACAGGATTTTATCTAAGAGGCCTGATGTGTGTGCACATTGCTGATATGGATATCTAAGTTAATGAGATGGCTTCTTAGCTGGTAGGGTCTGTTCCTATTATAGGTTTGTTCAGGCTGCTGAGGTGCTCCTTCTCCAGAATTTCACTTGACTATATCATTCTGGGGCTCTAGTACTATTTTACAAGGTGGGACATGCTGAAATAAACCCTAAAATTGTGGTTCAGAATGACCAGAATGAGGCTGCCCTTTAAAAGAGAGAATTGCCAGGGTTGTGTATTATTATTCTTGCCATTCTAACATGTCTTTTGTTATGGAGACCAGAAAAGGATCTGAGTATGTGACAGTCCTTCTCCTAGAGTTGTTACTATTTATACATGACTCAAGTGTCAAGGTAGGTGTGAGATCTCCCTTCCTGGCACAGCCTGAGTAGGCTAGAGCTCTGTAAACCTTGATACTTGGCTCAGGCAGTCTTCAGAGGAATTTCAAAAATTATAGGATATGGAGGGTAGAGAAAGAGCTGGTAATGATGGTAAGTTATGGGAGGCTGGAAGAGAATGGGACCTGCTTGAAACAGTACAAACCCTGCCTGGGTGTAGCTGAGGAGGCAGGAAGAGAATGGGATCTGCTTGAAACAGTACAAACCTTGCCTGGGTGGAGCTGAACAGTCAAGCCAGTTCTCTGATTTGGAATTTGTGCCATGGAATTAACAGGTCCACTTATGCTCTGGCCTGGGTGCTTAACTCTTGTTCAAGAACAAAATGTGAATTCTGGACTCTGGAATTTCAGTTTTGCAGTCCAGTGGAGTGTAGAGGCCCAGGTTGGCCCAAAAAAGAAGCTGTGGGTGGGCTTACCACAACTGACTGGTTGCTTCTCTGCCTACATTCACAAGGAAGAAGAATCTTTTTTCTGAAGACAAGCCCAGAGAGGAGTCAGGCAAGCCCAGGGAAGTCTGAAACTTAAGGCAGTCAGAAAAGAAAAAGTTGATGTCTCAGATATGTGCTTTTGCCCCTCTTGGCTTGTGGCTTTGGGGGCTCAATTTGCCCATCAGGAAAATGGGCAATGAAATCCCTTCAGTGAGAGGCTGCTCACCCCACTTTTACCAAGCCACTGCACAGTGCCCACCCTGCAGCTCCAGAAGGTGCATTGCCACCTCTCTTTCCCAGTTTCAAGTGATTCTTCTGCCTCAGCCTCTGGTGTAGCTGGGATTACAGGCACCCACCCAGATTATTTTTGTATTTTTAGTAGAGATGCAGTTTCAGTATGTTGGCCTGACTGGTCTTGAACCCCTGGTCTCTGGTGTTCCACCTGTCTCAGCCTCACAAAGTGCTGAGATTTCAGATGTCAGCCACTGCACCCACACCAAAGAATGTTATGTGAAATTTTCTGAAAAGATAACTATATATTATGTGTACAGTTAGCAACAGGCAAAGGGACAAACAAAAATAGCAGAATTTGGTCAAGATTATTCTAAGCCAGGAGCAATAATGTTTCAAATAAATGAGTTTAATACAAAGCTGTGAAAAAAATTTGCTTTAAAAATCATTGAAGTTTTTTATTTCGTGATAAGTTATCAGCACTTGTAAAATTATCTGTTTCATTCTAATATTTTGCTTTTCTTCTCAAAGTAGGTACACAGCCATAAATAACTATAATTACTTTCTATACATCTGTTACACACCTAAAGTTTATTTACAGTAATATATCTCTTACATTTAAATTCATGGAAATTAAAACTAAAGGCCTTTATGTGTTTAGCAGACCAGAGATGTCATATGTTTAATAGAAAAAAGTAGGATAAAATTTTGTAAATATTTGTTCAGAATTCATAAGAAGGTAGCTCCACTATGGTCACATAATCTCCATTAGAACCATCATAATAATCTTTAGTTACAAGAAAAACATAAATGTAAGTTGTAAAAATCATATTTTCCAAATTATTCTAAGTTAAAGACCACTGACAAAAGGATCACTACAGATGTTATTTCACTGTCACCCTATAGCATATTGTCACCATCTGTTACCTACAGCTTTGCGTAAGATAAGATAACATCAGTGGCAAGACATACATTCAATATTAAATAGCCTTAATGCAATAACGACAATTTTGGTTATTTCAAAAAAAAATTAAGTCCACACATTGTCATTAAAAAGGTATTTTTAAATTCACTGTATTTTAATTACCTTAATTTGCAAATGGTAAAGCAATTTTTCTTTAAAATTCAAATTGTTCCTATTACTATGCATAATATTATCTTGATCACTTACCACACTGTTATCATCCTGTTACTATGATACAGTTATAAACCAACCAATACTTGGCCTTTTCACTTAGAAATTCTTCATGTATCTTAGATTTCAGTTTTCTTAAACTTCCATTGCAGAATATATAAATCTGTCCATCTAATATGGAAGAACCTCTCATAACTCTGGTGGAGCAACCATTGTCCATGTTCTTTCACATACATTCTAGATATGAAGACATAGCAACAAATGTAAGAGTTAAATTATGTCAATATTTGCTTTTGAAAAATACTAAATTATTTTAATATTAAAAACTAGGTCCCTGTTATAGGAAAGTGATCAAGATTCCTGACTAGAAGCAGCTAGTCTGTGTAGTTCTCATAGAGAGGAATGCAAGTTGTGCATAAATACATCACTTTCAACTGAAACATCCACGTACTTGCATTGGGAACAATCAAACAACTTAAGTTATGGAGAATGGAATAAAGCAAGGCAGGACAATGGGCCACCTGGGAACAACATGGAGCCAAGAAAACCTCCCCACTCAATAAAGCAGTGGGTATATGTGTGACCCTGGGAACCCACGGTTCTCCCACAGATCTTTGCAACCCTCAGGTGAGGAGATCTATTCATGAACCTGCTTCATCAAGGCCTTCAGTTGAACACACAGAGCTACGTGGAGTCTCAGAAATCAGCTGCTGAGGCCTGTGCAGAGATTCAAGAACCCTAAGTACACAGTTTTTCCAGGCTTCCCAGAAAAAGTGGTTGCAACTCCAGTAAAGCAGGAGGCTACACTTCTGTAAATATTCATAGAAAAGAGGCAGAATCCGTGAGGCTGACCAGTGATAGTCTTAGGATCCATGCCCACAGTGCCCCACAGGTAAGATCTATTGGCTTAGCGTTCTGGTCAACCATTGGTAGCAGCACTGCACCCCCCTGGCATGAAGCTATCAGAAAGTCGACTGGGACACCACCTTAGATGCTTGGGCAACTTCGCCATTCCAGCCTTCAGGCTTTAAAAAGCCCAAGCTTATGTGGCGCATAAAGAATCTCCTAGCACAGTACAGGCACTCCAAAAATACATGGTCAGAATGCCTGTTAAATCAGGTGCCCAATCTCATTTCTTGCACTGCAAAAGACTTCCTAATCAGAGTGAGCAGCTACCACCACTGGTGCTATTTGGTTGGTGGAATTTTGAAACCTCTTTGTGATATAATTGCTAGAGGGAAGAGTGAGCAGCAATTTTTCCTATGTGTGTGACTTAGCTGCTTCAGCCTTCTGGCTTTAGAGAATCTAAATAAACTGTGGATGGAAGTGGTACCTCTGCAGAGCAGAGATGTACTAGGAAAATGTTGCTAAACTGCTTTCTTAAGTGGCTCCCCAATTACGTTCTCTTTACTGAGTAAGAAATTTCAACAAGGGATTCCAGATACCTCTTACAGGTGCTGTTGGGTTGGAAAGAGGTCTACACCTCCCTGGGATTGAGCTGTCAGAAAAAAGGGCACACTGCAATTGCTTAGCAACATTCGCTGGTGGTAACTTCAAGTACTGGAAAATCTTAGGTGACTAGGAATGGCAATGGACACCTAGCATACTGAGGCAGCCCTTCAGAAAAGTGGCCATACTGTAATGTGAGTGCCTGTTCTCACATATTCTCACTGGACAAGTTCTCCAGGCCTGGGCTACTAGCCAATCACTGCTGGAGCTATTGAGATAGCAGCAACTTAGCAACTCCCTGGACAGAGACTCCAGCAGCAACTGAAAGTATTTCTTCCACTGCCTCTAGAGTAGAACTTTCCTTGCTACTCTTAGCTACTGAAAAATCCAAAACCCCAAGTGCCTTATTCAAACATCAAAGAAGCTGCAGTTTACCCAAGGAGAGGAGGCCAGTTCATTCACCATGGGTCCCCCAAACTACCCACTGCTCCTCACCAGGCAGTTGACCCCTAACTTGACCAAAATCACAGATCTTTCATCATGGGCTGACTGCACTGAGGGATTGCTGACCTGCATCTCTCTTAGATGAAGCCTCCAGAAATCCAGCAAAGAGGTAGGGCAGCAAGCCGGCTCATGTGGTGACCAGAGCATTTGGTGCAAGAGCACCTGTAGTAAAATGAGGTCAGTAATGGCCATTTCTCTAAGAGCAACTTTTTCCCATAAGAGAGTTTTGCCCTAGGGAAGTGTTAGATGTAATTACTGCACTATAGCCTTGCAAATCAGAAGCTTGTCTAACTGAGCACTCCGTGGTTTGCTGCCTCTCCCAGGCACACAGTCTGGCACCCAGATCCTTACAGGGCAGTCTCAGGCACACTGGGAGCCCATGCAATACCATCTGCATTGGTAGGCCACATATAACTCCTGAAAAGCACCAGCTAGGCAGCCCCTATGACTGCACCAGCTCACAGGTTTCTTTCCCACACTGCACTTTCCCTCAAAAACATGGCAACTTCTCATATTAGTTTGCTGGCACATGTCTTCAAAGGCAGATTTGGCTTTGCTTGGCCCACTAGCAAATGGGAATGCAGTATGCTCCTACCACCCCAGCAGCTACCATTGTAGATAAAGCTTTGGTGGGCAGAGAACCAAAAAGCCTCACCGCTACTTTTATGCTAACACTGTGCAGAGAACAGTGTATCCTCCCACATTCTGAACAATCACTTCTTCTTTAGGGGGCAAAAAGAAGGCTTCAAAACTTCATTGGCAGGCACCCTGCCACATATTAACACCACCTTTAGTGCAACAGCACACAGTCTCCAGCAGGTACACCTACTTCCATCCCAGCTACTATGCTCCTGCTACTGAGATGAATAAGCAAAGACAGGCAGAAACTCCATATCTGCTAGCAGTCTGCTGAAGCTGTGGCAACATATTTCAACACAGTGGCAGATTCCAAATATCAAGGAGACAGGGAAGAGAGTTTGGGCTCAATACAATTCCCCCTGAGTATGAAGCCTCTGAGTGGTGAGCTGAGCATTGCCCTCCGCCCCACCACAAAACATATAAAAATAAAAATAAAAATAAAAAAATAGAAACTTCTCCCAAGAACAAGGCCTCTTGGATGAAAACACCTTATGCCACAATCAAATACTCAAGAACATCCAAATAAGATTAAAAAAAAAAAACTTCATTCAAAGTTCAGCAACCTCAAATATATGCCTACAAAGATGAGACAAAATCAATGCAAAACTGTTGTGGAAAAAAAAAAGCTAGAGTGACTTATTTCATCGAAATAACCAAACTGCATTTCCAGCAAGGCCTAAGATGACAGAAATAGAATTCACAATGTGAATAGAAATAAGCTTCATTGAGCTACAAAAGTAAGTTGCAAGCCAATACAAGGAAAGGAAAAATGCAGAAACTGACAGATAAACAGTCTGGAGGAAAATGTGGCCATTGTGATAGAGCTGAAAAACAGAATATGAAAACTTTATAATTTATTCACACATATTAACTGCAGAATAGGCTAAGCAGAGGAAAGAATTTCAGAGCTTCGAGACTGGCTTTCCAAAATAATAGAGACAAGAATAATAAAAAAAGAATAAATAGAAATGAACAAAACCTCTGAGAAATATTTAATTATGTAAAGTAACCAAATATATGATTAAAGAGAGTGCCTGAAAGTGATGGAGAGAATGAAAATAACTTGAAATATGTATTTTGGAATATCATCCATGAGAACATCCCCACCTAGACAGTGAGGCAAACATTCACATACATCAAGATAATATGGATCAATCAAACATAAAAATGAATATAGAGAAAACTATTTTGTAAAAAATGGAGATTTAAAAATTACTTCTAATAATTTGAATTAAAGTCTAGATCTATATTTAAAAGAAAAATAATTACCCTAAAAATCAATAGTACCATCTGAAAGAGTAAAGTGGAAATAAAGGAAACAAAATGAAATAACAAAAAGGAATTCACAAAAGATAAAGACCACAAAAAGAAATAAAAATTGTAGAGTAGAAGTACCAGAAAAAACTAATATGGACTTCAACATTCATAAAAAATATAAGAAAATCAAGAAGCTCAGCAAATTACAACTAAGGTTGACCAAAGATATTTCTAACAAAACAAAACATAAACAGTGTTTTGAAATTCACAGACAAGAAGAGAATTGGGAATGCAAGAAGATAAAAGAGACGTGTTATTTATGTGCATGCTTCTGCAAGATTACAAGCAAATTTATGATCATAAATTTTTTGGGCAAGATGGGAGCAGGATGACTTAGTTAAAACACTGAAAAAAAAAAAAAAGAGTCTAAGCAAGAATGATACACCCAGCCAAAATATCCTTCAAAATGAAAAAAAAAAAAAAAAAATTCTAACTACATCATGATGTATCTCAAGATCAAACTATGTCATGTCTTCAAGAGGATCACTTCAGATCTAATAAAAAAAGACAGAAAACGGCAGGATGGGAAATGTATTCCATGTAAGTGTTAACCCAATAAGTGGAAAAGGGGCAACAAGTTATTAATTTGAAAACTCTCATATTTCATACAATTTACTTTTTTTTATACCTTAAGTTCCAGGGTACATGTACACAACATGAAGGTTTGGTAAATATGTATACATGTGCCGTGTTGGTGTGCTGCACCCATTAACTCGTCATTTACATTAGGAATATCACCCAGTTCTATCCCTCCCCCAACCCCCAATCCCATGACAGGCCCCGGTGTGTGATGTTCCCCTTCCTGTGTCCAAGTGTTCTCATTGTTCAATTCCTACCTATGAGTGAGAACATATGGTGTTTGATTTTTTGTCCTTGTGATAGTTTGCAGAGAATGATGGTTTCCAGCTTCATCCATGTCCCTACAAAGGACATGAACGCATCCTTTTTTATGGCTGCATAGTATTCCATGAAGTATATGTGCCACATTTTCTTAATCCAGTCTATCATTGTTGGACGTGTGGGTTGGTTCCAAGTCTTTGCTATTATGAATAATTCTGCAATAAACATACGTGTGCATGTGTCTTTATAGCAGCATGATTTATAATCCTTTGGGTATATACCCAGTAATGGGATGGCTGCATCAAATGGTATTTCTAGTTCTAGATCCCTGAGGAATTGCCACACTGACTTCCACAATGGTTGAACTAGTTTACAGTCCCATCAAGAGTGTAAAACTGTTCCTATTTCTCCACATGCTCTCCAGCACATGCTGTTTCCTGACTTTTTAATGATCTCCATTCTAACTGGTGTGAGATGGTATCTCATTGTGGTTTTGATTTGCATTTCTCTGATGGCCAGTGATGATGAGCATTTTTTCATGTGTCTGTTGGCTGCATAAAAGTCTTCTTTTGAGAAGTGTCTGCTCATACACTTCACGCACTTTTTGATGGGGTTGTTTTTTCCTTGTACGTTTGTTGAGTTCTGTGTAGATTCTGGATATTAGCCCTTTGTCACATGAGTAGATTGCAAAAATATCTCCGATTCTGTAGGTTGCCTGTTCACTCTGATGGTAGTTTCCTTTGCTGTGCAGAGACGCTTTAGTTTAATTAGATCCCATTTGTCAATTTTGGCTTTTGTTGCCATTGCTTTTTGTGTTTTAGACATGAAGTCCTTGCCCATGCCTATGTCCTGAATGGTAATGCCTGGGTTTTCTTCTAGGGTTTTTGTGGTTTTAGGTCTAACATGTAAGTCTTTAATCCATCTTGAATTAATTTTTGTGTAAGCTGTAAGGAAGGGACTCAGTTTCAGCTTTCTACATATGGCTAGCCAGTTTTCCCAGCACCATTTATTAAATAGGGAATGCTTTCCCCATTTCTTGTTTTTGTCAGGATTGTCAAATATCAATTGGCTGTAGTTGTGTGGCATTATTTCTGAAGGCTCTGTTCTGTTCCATTGGTGTATATCTCTGTTTAGGTACCAGTACCATGCTGCTTTGGTTACTGTAGCCTTGTAGTATAGTTTGAAGTCAGGTAGCGTGATGCGTCCTGCTTTTCTCTTATGGCTTAGGCTTATTTGGCAATATGGTCTCTTTTGTGGTTCCACATTATCTTTAAAGTTTTTTTTTTTCCCCAATTCTATGAAGAAAGCCATTGGTAGCTTGATGGGGATGGCAATGTATCTATAAATTACTTTTGGCAGTATGGTCATTTTCATGATATTGGTTCTTCCCATCCATGAGCGTGGAATGTTCTTCCATTTGTTTGTGTCCTCTTCTATTTTATTGAGCAGTGATTTGAGCTCCTTGAAGAGGTCCTTCACATCCGTTGTAAGTTGGATTTCTAGGTATTTTCTTCTCTTTGAAGCAATTGTGAATTGGAGTTCACTCATGATTTGGCTCTCTGTCTGTCTGTTATTGGTGTATAAGAATGCCTGTGATTTTTGCATGTTGATTTTGTGTCCTGAGATTTTGCTGAAGTTGCTTATCAGCTTAAGGAGATTTTGGGCAGAGACAGTAGGGTTTTCTGAATATACAATCATGTTATCTGCAAACAGGGAAAATTTGACTTCCTCTTTTGCTAATTAAATATCATTAGTTTCTTTGTCTTGCCTGATGGCCCTGGCCAGAACTTCCAACACTACGTTGAATAGGAGTGGTGAGAGAGACCATCCCTGACTTGTGCCAGTTTCCAAAGGGAATGCTTCCAGTTTTTGCTCATTCAGTATGATATTGGCTGCGGGTTTGTCATAAATAGCTCTTATTGTTTTTAGATACGTCTCATCAATACCTAATTTATTAAGAGTTTTTAGCAAGAAGTGCTGCTGAATTTTGTCAAAGGCTTTTTCTGCACCTATTGAGATAAACATGTGGTTTTTGTCATTGGTTCTGTTTATATGCTGTATTACATTTATTGATTTGCCTATGTTGAACAATACTTGCATCCCCTGGATGAAGCCCACTTGATCGTGGTAGATAAGTTTTCTGATGTGCTGCTAAATTCGGTTCACCAGTATTTTATTGAGGATTTTTGCATTGATGCTCATCAGGGATATTCGTCTAAAATTCCCTTTTTTGTTCTGTCTCTGCCTGGCTTTGGTATAAGGATGTTGTTGGTTTCATAAAATGAATTAGGGAGGATTCCCTCTTTTTCTATTGATTGTAATAGTTTCAGAAGGAATGGCACCAGCTCCTCCTTGTACCTCTGGCAGAATTCGGCTGTGGGTCTCTCTGGTCCTGGACTTTTTTTGGTTGGTAGGCCATTAATTATTGCCTCAATTTTAGAGTCTGTTATTGGTCTATTCAGGGTTTCAACCTCTAATTGGTTTAGTCTTGGGAGGGTGTAGGTGTCAAGGAATTTATCCATTTCTTCTAGATTTTCTAGTTATGTGTGTAGAGGTGTTTTTAGTATTCTCTGAGGGTATTTTGTATTTCTGCGGGATCGGTCGTGATATCCCCTTTATCACTTTGTATTGTGTCTATTTGATTCTTCTCTTTTCTTCTTTGTTAGTTGTTAGCTGCCTATAAATTTTTGTGATCTTTTCAGAGAACCACCTCCTGTATTCATTGATTTTTTGAAGGATTTTTTGTGTCTCTATCTCCTTCAGTTCTGCTCTGATCTTAGTTATTTCTTGCCTTCTGCTAGCTTTTGAATGTGTTTTCTCTCGTTTCTCTAGTTCTTTTAATTGTTATGTGAGGGTGTCAATTTTAGATCTTTCCTGATTTCTCTTATGGGCATTTAGTGCTATAAATATCCCTCTACATACTTCTTTAAATGTATCCCAGAGATTCTGGTATGTTTTGTCTTTGTTCTCATTGGTTTCAAAGAACATCTCTATTTCTGCCTTCATTTTGTTATGTACCCATTAGTCATTCAGGAGCATGTTGTTCAATTTCCATGTAGTTGAGCGGTTTTGAGTGAGTTTCTTAATCCTGAGTTTTAGTTTGGTCGCACTATGGTCTGAAAAACAATTTGTTATAATTTCTGTTTTTCTACATTTGCTGAGGTGTGCTTTACTTCCACCTATGTGGTCAGTTTTGGAATAAGTGTGATGTGGTGCTGAGGAGAATGTATATTCTGTTGATTTGGGATGGAGAGTTCTGTAGATATTTATTAGGTCCTCTTGGTGCAGAACTGAGTTCTATTACTGGATATCCTTTTTAACTTTCTTTCTCATTGATCTGTCTAATATTGACAGTGGGTTGTTGAAGTCTCCCATTATTACTGTGTGGGAGCTTAAGTCTCTGTTTAGGACTCTAAGGACTTGCTTTATGAATCTGGGTGCTCCTGTATTGTGTGCATATATATTTAAGATAATTGACTCTTCTTTGTGTCTTTTGATCTTTGTTTGTTTAAAGTCTGTTTTATCAGAAACCATGATTGCAACTACTGCCTTTTTTTTTTTTCCATTTGCTTGGTAGATCTTCTTCCATCCTTCTATGTTGAGACTATGTGTGTCTCTGCACGTGAGATGGGGCTCCTAAATACAGCACACTGATGGGTCCTCACTCTTCATCCAATTTGCCAGTCTGTGTCTTTTAATTGGAACACTTACCCCTTTTATACTTAAAGTTAATATTGTTATGTTTGAATTTGGTCCTTCATTGTGATGTTAGCTGGTTATTTTGCCCATTAGTTGATGTAGTTTCTTCCTAGCATCGATGGTCTTTACAATTTGGCATGTTTCTGCAGTGGGTGGTACCAGTTGTTCCTTTCCATGTTTAATGCTTCCTTCAAGAGCTCTTGTAGGGCAGGCCTGGTGGTGACAGAATCTCTCAGCATTTGCTTGTCTGGGAAGTATTTTATTTCTCTTTCACTTATGAAGCTTAGTTTGGCTGGATATGAAATTCTGGTTTGAAAATTCTTTCCTTTAAGAATGTTGAATATTGGCCCCCACTCTCTTCTGGCTTGTAGAGTTTCTGCTGAGAGATCAGCTGTTAGTCTGATGGGCTTCCCTTTGTGGGTAACCCGACCTTTGTCTCTGGCTGCCCTTAACATTTTTTCCTTCATTTCAACTTTGGTGTATCTGACAATTATGTGTCTTGGAATTGCTCTCCTCAAGGTGTATCTTTGTAGCATTCTCTATATTTCCTGAATTTCCTTGCGTTGCCAGGTTGGGGAAGTTCTCCTGGATAATATCCTGCAGAGTGTTTTCCAACTTGGTTCCATTCTCCCAATCACTTTTGTGTACCCCAATCAGATACAGATTTGGTCTTTTCACGTAGTCCCATATTTCTTGGAGGCTTTGTTCGTTTCTTTTTACTCTTTTTTCTCTAACCTTTTCTTTTCACTTCATTTCATTCATTTGATCTTCAATCACTGATACCCTTTCTTCCAGTTGATTGAACTGGCTACCGAAGATTGTGCATTCATCGTACAGTTCTCGTGCCATGGTTTTCAGCTCCATCAGGTCATTTAAGGAATTCTCTACACTGGTTATTCTAGATAGCCATTTGTCTAATTTTTTTTCAAAGGTTTTAGCTTCTTTGTGGAGGGTTCAAATGTCCTCCTTTAGCTTGGAGAAGTCTGAAGGTTTCTTCTCTCAACTCGTCAAAGTCATTCTCCATCCAGGTTTTTTCCATTGTTGGTGAGGAGCTGTGTTCCTTTGTAGTGGGAGAGGTGCTCTGATTTTTAGAATTTTCAGCTGTTCTGCTCTGTTTTTTCCCAATCTTTGTGGTTTTATCTATACTTGGTCTTTGATGAGGTGACGTACAGATGGGATTTTGGTGCGGATGTCCTTTCTGTTTGTTAGTTTTCCTTCTAACAGTCAGGAACCTCAGCTTCAGGTCTGTTGGTATTTGCCTGAGGTCCATTCCAGACACATTTTCCTGGGTATCAGCAGTGGAGGCTGCAGAGCAGTGAATATTGCTGAACAGCAAATACTGTTGCATGATTGCCTGATCATTCCTCTGGAAGCTTCATCTCAAAGGGATACCCGGTCGTGTGAGGTGCCAGTTTGCCCCTGCTGGGGGGATGCCTCCCAGTTAGGCTAGTTGGGGGTCAGGACCTCATTGAGGAGGCAGTCTGTCCTTTCTCAGATCTCAAACATTTTGCTTGGAGAGCCACTACTCTCTTCAAAGCTGTCAGACAAGGATATTTAAGTCTGCAGAGATTTCTGCTGCCTTTTGTTTGGTTATGCTCTGCCCCCAGAGGTGGAGTCTACACAGGCAGGCAGGCCTCCTTGAGCTGTGGTGGGCTTCACACAGTTTGAGCTTCTGGGCCACTTTGTTTACCTACTCAAGCCTCAACAATGGTGGGTCCCCCTCCCCCAGGCTTCCTGCCACATTGCAGCTTGATCTCAGACTTCTGTGCTAGCAATGTGTAAGGCTTCAGGGGTGTGGAATCCTCTGAACCAGGCATGGGATATAATCTCCTGGTGTGCCATTTGCTAAGACCATTAGAAAAGTGCAGTATTAGGGTGGGAGTGACCCGATTTTCCATGTGCTGTCTGTCACAGCTTCCCTTGGCTAGGAAGGGGAATTCCCTGATCCCTTGCACTTCCTGGGTGAGGCGATGCCTCACCATGCTTTGGCTCATGCTTGGTGAGCTGCACCGGCTGTCCTGCACCCAGTGTCTGAGAAGCCCCAGTGAGACGAACCTGGTACCTCAGTTGGAAATGCAGAAATCAGCCATCTTCAGCATTATTCAGGCAAGAGCTGCAGACTGGAGCTCTTCCTATTTGGCCATCTTGGAACTGTCCCAAATTTACTTGAAGACAAAATTTACAGGAGACCAAGTAGGACATTGAATTATAGTAAGAGAGGTCATTCACTGAGAATCTATAAATACATGAAAGTTTTCTCAAACACATTAAGTAAAAATTGACAGCATTGAAGCCAACATATACAGTAATATAATAATGGAAGTTACACCAATATCCCACTTTTAGGAATAAATAAAGCAACACAGAATATTAATAAGGGAAGGAACAACTTGAATGCACTATGCGATAATTACACCTAAGAAATATATATAGAAAACTGAATACACATTCTTTTCAATAGCTAATAAAACGTTTTCTGAGGTGGACAATGTGTGACACTACAAAAGACTTCATAATTTCTTAAATTAAAATTTTTCAATTATTTATAGTGCAAATGAAATAAAACTAGAAATTGGTAACAGAAAAAAGTATTTGTTTTGTTTTGTTTTTTTTTTTGAGATGGAGTATCACTCTGTTCCTCGGCTGCAGTGCATGGACAAAGTCTCAGCTAACAGGAACCTCTAACATCTGGGTGCAAGCAGTTCCCCAGCCTCACCTTTTCAAGTAGCTGGGAATAAAGACATGCAAACCACCATGTTTCCTGTGTAGATGAGAATACAGTCACACAACCATAAAGTACAAATATTTTTTATAGTTTAGTAGAGACAGGGTTTCACCATGTTGGCCAGGATGGTCTCGATATCCTGAAGTCTCCGTACACTCCCCTTAACATCCTAAAGTGCTGAGATTACAGGCATGAGTCACCACACATGGCCAACAACACATTTTGAGCATGCTCTTTTTAAGAGTGGAAGGCATAATATTGTGATGTGTCCATGCTTAGTGGCTTAATGTAACCCACATATACAACATGACCCTTTTCAATTTTAAATTTGAGTTTTCCAAAAATAGAAAATAAACCACATAAGATCTTAAGGGACCATGGAAAGCCTGACAAACTTTAAAAAGAAGAAAAATATTAGAAGCATTACACATAACAATTTCCAAACACACACGTACAAAAACCTACAGTAATCAAAGCACTTGGGCACTGGTAGAATAAAGGCGGAATACAAAAGTAATGAAATAGAATGCAGCACAAACATGTACTCTTGAATAGAGAGGAGAGATATTCCACCTAGCTTTTACGTTCCACCGTATGTCACAATTCTTTTGGGGTTAGGATGCAGGCAAGAGAGGAGAGTTACGTTACTTAGATGTTAGTTTCAGTGATATTTCAAAATGTTCTCTGGGGGCAGAGCACAAGCAGGAGAGACAAACCACAAAGCTGATAGACCCAGATATTTGTGATTATATCCCCTGTTAACAGGGCCCAGGCAGAAAAGGCACATTATCATGATTCTGACCTAGTGATATGTAACAATGCACCCATGGAAAGGAATTTGAGGCAAAATGTCTGAACACCGTGATACAAGGCCAGTGATATGACACAATCCCGTCATCTTTGAGGATGAGAACCTTTAGGTGAGCATGTATATTAGAGTAGCAATCTCACATGTGTGCTGGACTAATGTATTACACTCTGAAAAACATCCAAGGGCTTTATAAAACGTGTATGAGAGTTTCAAACCTCTCTGAGGCCTATTTGCTCCCATGGACACACAGTCTTACATATCATCCTAAATTGAGTTATGACACAGAACTTCTTTCCTGCAGGCAGGGTTAAAAGGGAAGACCCGTTTTATTTTACTTATTTTTATGTATTGTTTCTTATTTATTTTTTTTTCTGAGGTGGATTCTCACTCTGTCACCCAGGCTGAAGTGCGGTGGTGCCATCTCAGTTCACTGTAACCTCCGCCTCCTGGAATCAAGCAATTCTCCTGCCTCAGCCTCCCTTGTAGCTGGGACTAGGGGTGTGTGCAACCATGCCCAGTTAATTTTTGTATTTTTAGTAGAAACTGGGTTTCACTGTATTAACCTGGATTGTTTTGATCTCCTTACCTTATGATCCACCCACCTCAGCCTCTGAAAGTGCTGGGGTAACAGGCATAAGCCACCATGCCAGGCCAGGAATGCCCATTATTATGTCTGTGGGCTTGGTTCAGAAATAAGTCACCATCCCATCTGTGTCCAGATCCATATTAAAAAAGTCCCAGTTTCAAATTTGTGATGTATTCCCTCTTTAGACTCACAACTTCTACAGTGGGCATTGTAAATGTGGGATGGTGACAACTTTTTATTTTATCTGGGTGTGTAAATGAGAGTCCCATTCTTAACCTTTTGCCAGGCCCTGTTATAAAACTCTCTGCCACCAGAGTTTATACAATATAAATTAGTGTTGTAAACTTCTGTGAGCTTGGAAGAACATGCAACCCAGGAACTTACTTATTGCCCTAAGCCTAACACTGAGAGGCAGAGGATTTTTTAATTGGCTGAATCCCAATGTAAGTTTAATCGTTATGCCTGTGAACTGAAGAAAGCCGTGTGTCATAATCCCATATATGAGCAAAAACTAGACAGAAGGATAATATCACTTAGATGCTGTGCCAAGCAATATGCAACAATGCCATTTCCAGGTGTGGTATAAGAAATTGTGTCAAATTAACTGGGTGCTGGACCCATCATTATGACACCATCCCATATGTGGAAAAAACACAGTCAATTTATGAGAGCCGAAGTACCCCGATAATGGGCTTAAGATATGCCAAAATACCTTCATTGGCTCAAGAATGGGCAGGAGAGTCATATCATAAGGGTGCTTGGCCCAGGAATATGCCGCATGTCATAATTTTCTCTTTATGTAGAACCAAGGTTGTAGAGTGACATCATCTGCGTTATGGGCCCTGCAATAGGTCAAAATTCCATTTATTGTGGCATAATTCGGGAAAAAAGGGAGAGTCAAATATTGTGAGTGGTGGGCTTAGTAGTGTGCTCCAAATCCTCCTATTGTGAAGGCCCAGGCAGAAAAAGAGAGTCACATCACTTAGGTCATGGGCTCAGAGATATGTCAAAATGTCCCCAGTATGCAGGACTCAGGCAGATGAGGAGAGCCATATCACTTATGTTCTTCCCATGGAATATTTCACAGGTAACATTTGGTCAGAAACCAAGCAGAATAGCCACATCACTTGGGTGCTGGGTCTTGAGATATAGCACAAGGCTCTCTTAAATCAGGCCCCAGCAGAGAGAGTTACATCACCTAGGTGCAGTTTCTCTGTTTATGCCACAATGTCCCAGGTGGGTAGGGCCCAAAAAATGAGTCACTTCACCTAGGATATAGGTCCAGAGTTATGTCACAATGTCCTCTATGAAGCATAGCCCTGGCAAATGGCTACTACTACTTGTGTGCATGGCCAAGAAATATTTCACTCTCAAGGTTGGCAGGGCCCAAGTGGGAGAGCCACATCTCCTAGGTGATAGATACAGAGATATGTCAAAATGCCCTCCTTTGTGCATGGTTCTGCCAAAAGAGTATCCTTACCTGTGGACCTGGCCTTGCAATATGTCACTATCCTTGCTTTGTCCATGGCCCATTCCAGAGAAAAGAGTTATGTCACCTATGAGGTGGAGACAGAAATATGTCACAATAATTTGGGAGGGCATGGCACAGGCAAGAATGTAACATTATTTGCGTGCTAGATCCAGTGATAGATCACAGTCCTTACTGAGAGAAGGGCCTGTGAAAGAGAGTCATGTCACTTACGGTTTGGCCTAAGTAGATATCACAATCCCATATATGGACTAAAACCACTCTGGAGACTCAAATTATACAGGAGCTTGGCAAAATTTATATCAAAATCACATTTTCAGAAAACTCCAAAGGTGAGATTTAGAATACCACACATCTTGCTTTTATGTGTGACAGTTGGCTTAATCCATGTGAAATAATAACAGTCCTTAACCACAGCTCGGTGTGCATACAGGTCTCACAATTTCACCTGTGTGCTGAGCCCTGCTTTGACACTGTCTGTATAATCTAGAGACTTTGTAAAATATGTGTAGTGTTGTAATGTTTTGTGATCTTTGCAGAAGAAGGAGATCCAAGACATCACGCATGTCCCTAAAGTTAGCTATGAGTCAAAATATTTTCTATTGACTGAGCCTTCATATAAGAGTCATAATTCCTGTGAGCCATGCCTAGTATATGTTACAGTTACCTCTGTGGTTATGAAGCAGACAGAACAGACACATCACCTAAATACTGGGCTAGAAATATTCCAACATCCCCTTAGTAGGCAGGTTACTGTCAGAAATTTTACATAGCTTGTGTGCTAGGTCCAGCTATGAGGTGCAATGTCATTTGTAGCAGTATCCAGGCAGGAGGGGAAAGTTATATAACCTAAATCATGGGCCCAAACATATGTCACAGTGCCTCATTTTGGCAGGGCCCAAGAAAGAAATTCATATCATTTGGATACAGTGTTTAGAAAAGCTACAATTACCAAAGGAGGCAGTGTCCAGGCAGGAAAGGACAGACATGTAACCTATAACATGTGTCCAGAAATATGTTAACAATTCCCCCTGAGGACACTGTTAAGATAGCACAAGCAGTCATTAATATGTGTGGCACAGTTATTTGTCAAAATCTCATTTATGGGCTATACAAAGGCAGAAAAATTAAGTCAGTAGATGGGCAAAAGTACATGTCACAATTACCAGGCATATGGGTTGTTTGAGACTTTTGTAATTATCTCTAGTATATTGCATCATATCAACTGTGGCCATAGAGAAGGCAAGAAAGTCACATCACGTATGTGGAGATGGTGCCAGTGAGATGTCACAATCCATCTTCTGTGCAGGACCTTGGCAGAAATGTCACATCACCTTTATGCTGACTGCAGTGACATATCCATACCCCCTCTGTGGGCAGGACTCTAGCAAGAGAGGACACTCATTTAACCTAAGGAATTTATATAGATATATCTCACCATGTCTTTGATGTGCAGTACCAATGTTGGAGAGTGCCCTCACATTGTTTCTGGACCCAGCAGCAAGCCACAATCTGCCTGTGGTCAGGGCCCAAGCAAAAGTGAAGAAACATCACCTACATGCTGAGCCAAGTGATGTGTTGTATCACTTCCTGTTGGCAGAACCCCAAAAGGAGAGTCACATCACCTGTGTGCAGTACCCACTTATGTGTCACAGTGCACTGTAAGTGAAGGGCCAAGGCAGTAGAAGGGATTCACATCACTTACATGATGGGCTCAGAGATATGACCCAATGTCACAAGTAGCCAAGGCTCAGGCAGAGAGGGTCATATTACATAGGTGCTTCTTTTTCCATATATCACAAATTAATATGTGGGCAGAAACCAGGCTAAAGAGCCACATCATCTGGTCCTGGGCCCTGACATGTTCACAAGTCCCCCTTTGAACAGGACCCAGGCAAGAGAGTTATGTCACCTAGGATGCAGTTTCCACCTTTATATCATAAATATCCATGTGGACAAGGCAAAGCAGGAAGTCACATCATCTAGGTGATAGGCTCAGAGATATGTCACAAAGCCTTCTTTAAAGCATGGCCCTGGCAAAAGAGTACAATCACTTTTGTGCCTGCCCTGGCAATCTGTCACTATTCAAGTGGGCAAGTCCCAAGCAGAAGAGCCATATCACCTACATGAGAGGCCTATGATATGTCAAAATGCCCTATTTTTACATGAGCCTGGCAGCCTCTTCTAAGTGATGAACACAGTGATATGTCACAATGATGTTGCAGGAAGTCAGGGACCCCGAACAGAGGGACTAGCAGAAGCCATGGCAGAAGAACATAAATTGTGAAGATTTCAGGGACATTTAATACTTCCCCAATCAATACTCTTATAATTTCCTATGCCTGTCTTTACTTTAATCTCTTAATCCCATCATCTGCATAAGCTGAGGATGTTTGTCGCCTTAGGACCCTGTGATGATTGCGTTAACTGCACAAATTGTTCGTAGAGCATGTGTTTGAACAATTTGAAATCTGGGCACCTTAAGAACAGTGTAACAGCGACTCCCAGGGACCAAGGGAGACAACCTTAAAGTCTGGCTGTCTGTGTACTGGGCAGGACAGAGCCATATTTCTCTTATTACTGAAAATGAGTAAGATAAATACCACTGAATTCTTTCCCCAGTAAGGAATATTAATAATTAACAGCCCTGGGAAAAAAATGCATTCCCAGGGGGAAGCTCTAAAATGGCCACCCTAGGAGTGTCTGCTTTATGCAGATGTGGATAGGGATGAAACACACCCTAGTGTCTGACAGCATCCCCAGGCTTGATAGCATTAGGACATTCCAGCCTGGAGAATTCTAGTCAGACCTTTTCTCTGCCCTTGAACCCTGTTAAGATGACAATGCATGCACAGCTGGACATGGACGTTCATTAGTGATTCTAATCTTGCCCTGACCTCGTGATCTCACCCCGACTTTCTGCCTTGTGATCCCTTCTTGACCTTGAAGCATGTGATCTCTGTGACCCACACCCTATTCATACACTCCCTCCCCTTTGAAAATTGCTAATAAAAACTTGCTGGTTTTATGGCTCAAGGGGCATCAGGGAACCTGCCAATGTGTGATGTCTCCACTCTACACCCAGCTTTAAAATTTATCAGTTTTGTGCTCTTTCCCTTTATTTCTCAGACCAGCCAACACTTAGGGAAATAGAAAAGAACCTACGAGAAATAACATTGAATTATCGGGGGCGGGCATATTGCGACAAGAATGTAACATCACCTGGGTTCTGGATCCAGTGATGTCACAATTCTTATTGAGAGCACATCCAAGGCAGAAGGGTCACATCACTTCAAAATTGGCCCAGGTGGACATCAAAATTCCTTATATAGGCGGGAACCAATCTGAAGAGTGAAATTACACAGGTGCTTGGGAAAGATTTGTATCACATTTGCAATAGAATTAAATTCTAGGAATTAGATATCCAATGCCACACATGTCCTCTTTTTATATAGGATAATTGCTTTCATTCATCTTTGATGCTGAAAGCCCTTACTGTTATGTGGGTGTGCATATGAGACTCATAATTTTCTCTGTCTGCTAGGCATTATTATGACACTGTATATAACCCGATTGTTATAAATTATCTGTGTTTATTATAATTTTCTGTGACCTTTTAACCAGACGAAGATCTTTGACATCACTCATGTCTCAAAATCTTGTGACAAAAGTCAAAATTTATCTTATTGCCTGGGTTCCCATATTAGAGTCATTATCATGGCTGTTAGCTGTGCCTAGGTAAATGTCACCATTACCTCTGTGGTTATTAAACAGACAGGACAATCACATCACCTAAATTTTAAGCCAGAATTATTCCAATATTCTCTTTGAAGGCAAGACACTAACAGAAAATTCACAAAACTTGGGTTTTAAGCAAAGCCCTATGGCATAATACCCCTTGGGGAGAATGTCCAGGAAGGTCAGTACAGTCATATCACGTAAATCATGGCCCCAGAGATATGTCACAATGCCTCCTGTTGGAAAGGCCACGTGCAGTAGAATCATGTCATTTGGATGCAGTGCATAGAAATGCTACCATCTTCACTAGAATCAGGATTCAGGCAGGAGAGGAGATACACATAATCTAGAGGATGAATCCAGCAATATGTTACAATCCCTTCTGGGGACACTGTTAAAACATGAGTCAAATCATCATGGTTTTGCCCAGGTATATGTCAAAATGTCATCTGTTAGCTATAACTAAGTAGGATTATTAAATCACTCAGGAGATTGGCAAAGAAAAAATGTCACAATAACACATATAAAAAGCTTCAGGCTGCAGGTACAATGGTCGTTATTAGGCCTTTGATCTGCTCTCACATATATGGCAAAATATAACCTGTGAACATGGAGAAAAAAGGAAATTGTCATCACCTGAGTGGATGCTGGTCTAGTTGAATGTCACAAACTTGTTGTGGACAGGCCTCTGGAAGAAGAGTCACATAACGAGGATGCTGGTTTCAGTGATATATCTAAAACCTCCTGTGGGCTGGGCTTAGGCAGGAGAGGACACAAACCACACCTAGGCAATTGGCTTGGATATATGTCACAATGGCTGCTATGCTTATGACCAAGGCAGGAGAGTGAACTCACCTTGTGCTGGTTTCACCCAGATGTCACCATCTCTCTGGTGTTCAGGGTTCAGTCAAGAGAAAAGAAACATCACCTAGGTGCTGAGCCAAGTGATATGGTATACAGTTTTTATGTTGTTAGAATCTACTCCCTCCAAACAAAGAGTCCCATCACATGGGTGCAGTACCCAGTTATGTGTAACAATGTACCAGAAGTGCAAGGCCAAGGCAGTAGAAGGAAGTCACATCACTTATATGATGGACCTTGATAAAAGCCACAGTGCTCTTTGTAGGCAAGCTTTCAGCCAAGATTTTGCATCAGCCAGGTGTTTCTTTCAGGGATATGTAAAAGTACCCTTGGTCCCATTGCCCAAGAAGGTGTTATATATTGCTTAGGTGCTTAGCACACATATGTCACAATCTGAACTGTGCTCTGGGCCTAGAAAGGAGATTCAAAACAATCAGATACAGGGCAAAGTCATACTTCTCAATCACACACTTGAAAATATTCAGAAATACATTTCACAGTCTCACACAAGTCCTAGCTTCAGGTGTAAGAGTCAACATCTATATGTTGGGCTAAAGTACAGACATCACAATCTCAACAATGGGCAAGATGCATGTATAAGAGCCCCAGTCCCACTTGAAGATTGTGTTCCATTAGTAGATTCAAAGCACTAAAGGTTTCCTGAATCATTATTCAAATGTCACCAAACCACCTGTGGATCAGATTCATGTATGAGATTTACAATTTTAAGATTTCAACTGCTTATGTGTGTGAAATTTAATACCTCATTGTAGGCTCTGTTTATGTATGAGAATGAAAATTGTGTCAGCTGGATATGCATCCAAGACTCAAAGTAGCACATGGTTGTTGGTGCCTGTTATGAAACTCTTTGTACCACTGATGATTTATGTGATATACGTGAGTAGCACAGTTTTCTGTGAATTCTTACAGGTGGAGGTCTTTGACTTTACCCATGGCTGTAAGACTGGCAATGAGAGTCAAAATATCTCCCCTGGCTGGGTCACAGTTTGAAAGTTATTGCTACATGTATGAACTGATCTCATGAGGAAGTCCCAATTTTACTTTTGGGCAGAGACAAGACAGTAAAGTCACATCATCTGGGTCCTTAGCCAAGCATAGCCAAGCATCCTCTGTAGGCACAATGCAGTCAGGAGGCTTATATCACCTGGGTAAATCTCCAATAATATGCCATCATGCCCACCGTATACATGGTTGAAAAAATAGTGGATAGTCACACCCCCTAGGTGCCATGATCAACAATATATTAAAATTCCCTCCCTTGACAGAGTACATAACAAAGCATAGTGTCACAGCATCTAGGTTTTATACTCAGTGGTATGTCACAATTTCTTCAGTGGACAGTATCCAGGCAGGAGAGGAGATTCACATTATCTAGATGTTGTATCTAGCAAAATGTCACAGTGTCCCCTGTGAGAAGGGCACTGGGAGGAGAGACACATCACTTACCTGATAGGCCCAGAGATATGTGATAATATCCCCTGGTGCCAGGGTCCAATCAGAAGAGTCACCTTTTCATCACTTTAACCCAGTGATGGATCACAATGTACCCATGGTAAATAATTTAAGCCAAAAATTCTCAAACCTAGGAGTACTAGGCCTAGAGATATGACACAATCGCTTCATCTTTTGGGTGACAACTTTAACTGCTAGCTTGTTGTGTATGTGAGAGTCACAATCTCATGTGTTTTCTAGATCATTGTATGACACACTCTACAGCATCCGAAGGCTTTATGCAACATGCATGAGAGTAGCAATCTACTCTGAGGCATACATGCTCGTATTGACACATAATCTTATATATTGCTTTAAGCTCTATTATGATAATCAACATCTCTCTTATAGGCTGGTTTCAGACGGGAGACCGATTATCTTGCCTGTGATATGGGTCCAGAAATGAGCCACCATCTAATCTGTAGCAAGATCCATATAGGAAAGTCAAAATTCTATCTTTGTAGTTTATTTACCAGTTAGACTCAGTACTTTGACGGTGACCTCTGTAAATGTGGGATGGTGACAACTTTTGCTCTCACCTGCGTGTGAAATCAAGAATCATGATCTTAATTTTTGCTGGGCCCTGTTATAAATTTCTGTGTGCCACCTAAAAAGTTTATAGAATATGAGTTAGTGTTGTAACATTCTGTGAGTTTTGTACAAATATGCAATTCATAATCTTACCTGTTGCCGTAAGCATAGTGATGAGAAGCAACATATCTACTATTGGTGTAATCCCAATTTAAATTTGACTATCATCCCTCTGAATAGAAGCAATGTAAATTTAATAATCCAATTTGTAGGAAAATACTTGACAAGAGGGTAGCACAATTTAGGTATTGTGCCAAGCAATATGTCACAATGCCCTCTCTAGGAAGGGTGCAGAAATGAGGGTTACATTAACTGGGTGCTAGACCCAGCAATATAACACAATCCCAAATGTGGAAGAAAAGCAAATAAATGATGAGAGCAAACACGCCTACAACATGGGACCAAGATATGCTAAAATACTTTCCATTGCTGTGGCACAGGCAGAAACCTACATCATCAGGGTTGGGGGCCCAGCCATATGGCATAATTCTCTATGAAGGACCAAGGCAGCAGAGGAACATCATCTGGGTACTGGGCCCAGTGATATGTCAGAATTCCTTTTCATGGGCACAGTTCAGGAAAAAATGAAGAGTCATATTACCTAAGTATTAGGCTTAGCAATATCTCACATTACCTCATTGTAAACTCTCTGGCAGAAAAACAGGGTCACTCACCTAGGACATGAGCTTGGATATATGGCCAAATATACCAAGTAGGCAGGGCTCAAGCAGAAGAGAAGAGTCATATTACACATCACCTAGGTGCTTCCGCAGGTGTATGACACAATCTTACATGTGAGGTGAAAGCAGGCAAAAGAGCTACATCATGCTGATGCCGGATTCCGAGCTATCTCAAAAGGCTACCTTAGGACAGAACCCAGGCAAGAGAGTTAGAGCAAATAGGTGCAGTTTTTGCCCTTATGTTTCAATGCTGTATGTGGGCAGGACCCAGGCAGGGAGTCACATCACCTGGGTGATAGGGTCAGAGATATGTCACAATGTCTCCCTGAGACTTGGACCAGGTGAAAGAGTACTAATACATTTTTTCCTAGCCTAGAAACATGTCACTGTACAGGTAAGCATGACCCAAGCAGTAGAGCAAAATCAACTAGGTGAAGACCCAGAAATTTGTCATAATGCCCTTTTTAGGACATGACCCTAGCAAAAGAGTACCATCAGCTTTGTGCCTGGCCCAGCCATATGTCACTGTCCCTCACAGTGCACAGGGACCATTCTAATGAGGAGTTTAATGTTACCTAAGTTGTTGACACAGTGACATATCAATGTGATATGTCAATGATTTCTGTAGGCAGGGCTCAGGCAAAAATGTAACATGACCAGGGTGCTGGATCTAGGCTTAGGCAGGAGAGTCACATCACCTGGAGGTTAGCCAAGGTACATATGACAATAACATATATGGGATGAAACCAGTTTGGAGAGTCCAATCATAAGGTACTAGGCAAATATTTATCTCACACTTGCAGAAAATTCCCGGGATGAGATTTACAATGCCACACATATCCTGTTTTCAGGAGTGACATCTGGCTTCATATATATAAGATGGTGACAGTGTTTTCTGCCAGCTGAGTGTGTGTATGAGACCCACAATTTCACTTTTCTGTTGTATTCTGTTATTACACTCTCTGTACAAGCCAAAGGCTTTATAAAATTTCTGAGGATATTATAATCTTCTGTGACCTTTTTTTAACTGAGAAAGATTCAATCACTCATGTTTCTAAAGCAAGTAGTGAGAGTCAAAATTACTCTTATTTGTGGGGTATGAGAGTCATTATTATGCCTGTGAGTTGTGCCTAGTCATATATCACAATTTACTCTGTGATAATGAAACAGGTATGATTGCTAAGTCACCTAATTTTTGAACCAGAAATTTTCAAATATTCTACTTGCAGACAAGTTCCTGGAAGAAAAGTTGCATATCTTGTGGGTTACACCCAGATGTATGACAAAATGCCCATTTTAAGCAGTGTCTAGGCAGAAAAGGAGGGCCATACAACCTAAATTGTTGGCCAAGAGAAGTGCAACAATGCCTTCTGTTGAAGGGACCAGACAAAAGAGTTATGTCATTTGCATGCAGTGCTTAGAAATGCTACAATCCCTAAGGCAGAGGTTGCAGTGAGCTAAGATCGCACCACTGCATTCCAGCCTAGGTGAAAAAAAAAAAAAAAAAAAGGAAAAGAAAGGAAAAGAAAAAAAAGAAAAGAAAAGAAAAGAAAAGAAAAAAGTGCTACAATCCCTGTGGAAGCAGAGTGCAGGCAGAGGAGGCAAGACAGGGAGACAGGTAACCTAGAAGATAGATTCAGAGACATGTTACAATCCTTCCTGAGGATATTGTTAAGACAGGAGAGTCAAATCACCAAGGTGAGCAGCTGAAGTATATTGGTGAATCTCACTTGTGGGCTACACCTCGGCAGGATTATTAAATCACTCAGGAGGTGGACAATTGTGTATGTCACAATAACACTAGAGAAATGCATCAGGAATGGGAGTCACCATACAGCATATGACTTGGCTCCATATTTAAGAGTTATGATTAGTCCTCTTATCTCATCTCAGGTGTATTGCACAATATCAGCTGTGGGTGGAGAGCAAGTGGGAAGGTCACATCACCTGGGTGGGTGCTGATCCTTTGAGATATCACAATACATCTTGTGGGCAGGACCCTGGAAGAAGAATCACATCAACTGGATACTGTTTTTGGTGATATATTAAAATTCCACCTATGGGCAGGACTTAAGAAAGAGAGGAGGCTCACTTAACTAAGGCAATTGGCATAGATATATGTCCCAATGGCTGGTATGTGCAAAACCAAGGTAAGAAAGTGACTACACGTTGGCGCTGAGTTTATCAATATGTCAAAATCTTCCCTGTGATCAGGTCGAGATAAGAGAGGAGAAACATGACCTAGGTGATGAGCAAAGTGATATGTTACAAAGCTCCTCATTAGCAGAACCCAAAAGGGAGAGTCACACCACTTGGGTGCAGAACCCAGTTATGTGTTTCAATGCACCATAAGTGCAGGGCCAAGGCAGTAGAAGGGAGTCACATCACTTACCTGATGGACCTAGATATCAGCCACAATGCTTTTCTTGAGCAGCACTCAGGCAAATAATTCAAATCACCTTGGTGCTTGTCCCAGTGATATGTAAAAGTGCAATTTGTAGGCAGGCCCAGGCACCAATGCTTAGGTGTATGATCCAGGCATGTCACAGTTTTATCTGTGGTTATGGCCTAAAAATGAGAGTCAAGTTGTTCAGAAGCTGGACTAACTTTTATGTCCTAATCACACACTAGGAAATATTCAGATACAAGTTTCACAATCCCACACAAGTCCCAGGTTTGTGTATTTGAGTCAACACCCCCCATGACTTGGGCCAAAGTGGAGGAGTCACAACCTCAACAGTGATCAAGATCCATGTATAAGATGCCCAATTCCACTTTAAGATTGTGTTCCAGGAGGGAAGTCACAGCTTCACAGGTGTGCTGAATCATGCATCACCGAAAGACCTGTGGACCAGACACATGTATGAGAGGAAGAGTTTCAAATATTGACAGCTATTTTGTGTGAGATTTAGTACCTTATTTGTAGGGCCTATTCTTGTGAGAGAAAGACAGTAGGATCAGCTGAGTGTATATACTAGAGTCACAATAGCACTGGGTTGCTGTCCATGTTACGACATCCTTTGTACCATTCAGGCTTTATGTCATATGCCTGAGTGTCATAGTCCTCTGTGAACTTTATACAATTAGCAGACACATTGCTTTACTTATGGCCATAAGACTGGCTAAGAATGTCAAAATATCTCCTCTTTCTGGGTCTAGATATAACAGCTGTATTTGTGCATGTGAGCTGAACCCAGGTATATGTCACTATTTCTCCTGTGGGCAGAACCAAGGTAGGAGAGTCTCATCACCAGGATTCTGAGCTGAGAATACATTATAATCTCTTTTTCAGGCCGTGCTAAGTCAGAAGAGTCATATCATGTGGGTGCAACTTCAAGGTGTTAGAGTCAACAATATTTAATAATGTCCTCTTTGGCAGACTCCAGAATAAAGAGCAGAGTTGCATTATTTAAGTTTTGCATTCAGCACCATGTACCTGTTTCTTTAGAGTACAGGACCTAGCAGGAGAGAGAAGTCATATTTCCTAAATGCTACATTAAAAGTTGTCACAGTGTTCCTTGGGAGCAAAACACAGGTAAAATAGACAAATCACCTAGAGGATAGGCTCATAGATATGTGACAATATTTCTTTTTGGCAGTGCCCTGACAGAAGAGTCTCACAATGCACACATGGGAAACAATTTAAGCAAAAGTTTTAACACCTGGCTACTAGGTCCAGTGATATGACATGATCTCATTGACATAATATGCTATCAGAGCTCTTTTCTTATTTTATTATTATTATAATTTAAGTTTTAAGGTACATGTGCACAATGTGCAGGTTAGTTACATATGTATACATGAGCTGTGCTGGTATGCTGCACCAATTAACTCGTCATTTGCGTTAGGGATATCTCCTAAAGCTATCCCTCTCCCCTCCCCCCACCCCACAACAGTCCCCAGAGTATGTTCCCCTTCCTGTGTCCATGTATTCTCATTGTTCAATTCCCACCTACGAGTGAGAATATGCGGTATTTGGTTTTTTGTTCTTGCGATAGTTTACTGAGAATGATGATTTCCAATTTCATCCATGTCCCTACAAAGGACATGAACTCATCATTTTTTATGGCTGCAGAGTATTCCATGGTGTATATGTGCCACATTTTCTTAATCCTGTCTATGATTGTTGGACCTTTAGGTTGGTTCCAAGTCTTTGCTATTGCGAATAATGCCACAATAAACATACGTGTGCATGTGTCTTTATAGCAAGTTCTAGATCCCTGAGGAATCGCCACACTGACTTCCACAATGGTTGAACTAGTTTACAGTCCCACCAACAGTGTAAAAGTGTTCCTATTTCTCCACATCCTCTCCAGCACCTGTTGTTTCCTGACTTTTTAATGATTGCCATTCTAACTGTTGTGAGATGGTATCTCATTCTGGTTTTGATTTGCATTTCTTTGATGGCCAGTAATGGTCAACATTTTTTCATGTGTGTTTTGGCTGCATAAATGTCTTCTTTTGAGAAGTGTCTGTTCATGTCCTTTGCCCACTTTTTGATGGGGTTGTTTGTTTTTTTGTTGTAAATTTGTTTGTGTTCATTGTAGATTCTGGATATTAGCCCTTTGTCAGATGAGTAGGTTGTGAAAATTTTCTCCCATTTTGTAGATTTTCTGTTCACTCTGACGGTAGTTTCTTTTTCTGTGCAGAAGCTCTTTAGTTTAATTAGATCCCATTTGTCAATTTTGGCTTTTGTTGCCATTGCTTTTGGTGTTTTAGAAACGAAGTCCTTGGCCATGTCTATGTCCTGAATGGTAATGCTTAGGTTTTTTGTGGTTTCAGGTCTAACGTTTAAGTCTGTAATCTGTCTTGAATTAATTTTTGTATAAGGTGTAAGGAAGGGATCTAGTTTTAGTTTTCTACATAGGCTAGCCAGTTTTCTCAGCACCATTTATTAAATAGGGAACCCTTTCCCCATTGTTTGTTTTTCTCAGGTTTGTCAAAGATCAGATAGTTGTAGATATGCAGCATTATTTCTGAGGGCTCTCTTTTGTTCTATTGATCTATATCTTTGTGTTGGTACTAGTACCATTCTCTTTTGGGTACTGTAGACTTGTAGTATAGTTTGAAGTCAGGTAGCGTGAAGCCTCCAGTTTTGTTCTTTTGGCTTAGGATTGACTTGGTGATGAAGGCTCTTTTTTGGTTCCATATGAACTTTAAAGTAGATTTTTCCAATTCTGTGAAGAAAGTCATTGGTAGCTTGATGGGGATGGCATTGAGTCTATAAAATACCTTGGGCATTATGGCCATTATCACGATATTGACTCTTCCTACCCATGAGCATGGAATGTTCTTCCATTTGCTTGTATCCTCTTTTATTTCATTGAGCAGTGGTTTGTAGTTCTCCTTGAAGACGTCCTTCATGTCCCTTGTACGTTGGATTCCTAGGTATGTTATTCTCTTTGAAGCAACTGTGAATGAGAGTTCACTCATGATTTGGCTCTCTGTTTGTCTGTTATTGGTGTATAAGAATGTTTGTGATTTTTGTACATTGAGTTTGTATCCTGAGACTTTGCTGAACTTGCTTATCAGCCTAAGGAGATTTTGGGCTGAGACAATGGGGTTTTCTAGATATACAATCATGTCATCTGCAAACAGGGACAATTTGACTTCTTCTTTCCCTAATTGAACACTTTTTATTTCCTTCTCCTGCCTAAATTCCCTGGCCAGAACTTCCAACACTATGTTGAATAGGAGTGGTGAGAGAGGGCATCCCTGTCTTCTGCCAGCTTTCGAAAGGAATGCTTCCAGTTTTTGCCCCTTCAGTATGATATTGGCTGTGGGTATTGTCATAGATAGCTCTTACTATTTTGAGATATGTCCCATCAATATCTAATTTATTGAGAGTTTTTAGCATGAAGTGTTGTTGAATTTTGTCAAAGGCCTTTTCTGCATCTATTGAGATAATCATGTGGTTTTTGTCTTTGGTTCTGTTGATATGCTGGATTATATTTATTGATTTGCATATATTGAACCAGCCTTGCATCCCAGGGATGAAGCCCACTTGATCATGGTGGATAATCTTTTTGATGTGCTGCTAGGTTCAGTTTGCCAGTATTTTATTGAGGATTTTTGCATCAATGTCTATCAAGGATATTGGTCTAAAATTCTCTTTTTTTGTTGTGTCTCTGCCTGGCTTTGGTATCAGGATGATGCTGGCCTCATAAAATGAGTTAGGGAGGATTCCTTCTTTTTCTATTTATTGGAATAGTTTCAGAAGGAGTGGTAGAAATTCCTCATGTACCTGTGGTAGAATTTGGCTGTGAATCCATCTGTTCCTGCACTCTTTTTGATTGGTAAACTATTGATCATTGCCACAATTTCAGAGCCTGTTATTGGTGTATTCAGAGATTCAACTTCTTCCTGGTTTAGTCTTGGGAGGGTGTATGTGTCAAGGAATTTATCCATGTCTTCTAGATTTTCTAGTTTATTTGTGTAGAGGTGTCTGTAGTATTATCTGTTGGTAGTTTGTATTTCTGTGAGATTTGTGGTGATATCCCTTTTATTATTTTTTATTGCATCTGTTTGATTCTTCTCTCTTTTCTTCTTTATTAGTCTTGCTAACAGCCTATCAATTTTGTTGATCCTTTCAAAAAACCTGCTCCTGGATTCATTAGTTTTTTGAAAGGTTTTATGTGTCTCTATTTCCCTCAGTTCTGCTCTGATTTTAGTTATTTCTTGCCTTCTGCTAGCTTTTGAATGTGTTTGCTCTTGCTTTTCTAGTTCTTTTAATTGTGATGTTAAGGTGTCAATTTTGGATCTTTCCTTCTTTCTCTTGTGGGCAATTAAGTGTTATACATGTCCCTCTACACACTGCTTTGAATGTGTCACAGTGATTCTGGTATGTTGTGTCTTCGTTCTCATTGGTTTCCAAGAACATCTTTATTTTTGCCTTCATTTTGTTATTTACCCAGTAGTCATTCAGGAGCAGGTTGTGTAATTTCCATGGGCTTGAGCAGTTTTGAGGGAGTTTCTTAATCCTGAGTTCCAGCTTGATTGCACTGTGGTGTGAGAGACAGTCAGTTATAATTTATGTTCTTTTACATTTGTTGAGGAGAGCTTTATTTCCAAGTATGTGGTCAATTTTGGAATAGGTGAGGTGCAGTGCTGAAAAAATGTATATTCTGTTGATTTGGGGTGGAGAGTTCTGCAGATGTCTATTAGGTCTGCTTGGTCCAGAGTGGAGTTCAATTCCTGGATATCCTTGTTAACATTCTGTCTCATTGATCTGTCAATTGTTGACAGTGGATTGTTAAATTCTCCCATTATTATTGTGTGGGAGTCTAAATCTCTAGGTCACTCAGGAATTGCTTTATGAATATGGGTGCTCCTGTATTGGGTGCATGTATATTTAGGATAGTTAGCTCTTCTTGTTGAATTGATCCCTTTACTATTATGTAATGGCCTTCTTTGTCTCTTTTGATCTTTGTTGGTTGTATGTCTGTTTTTTCAGAGACTAGGATTGCCACCCCTGCCTTTTTTTGTTTTCCTTTTGCTTGGTAGATCTTCCCCCATCCTTTTATTTTGAGCCTATGTGTGTCTCTGCACATGAGATGGTTTTCGTGAATACAGCACACTGCTGGGTCTTGACTCTTTATACAATTTGCCCATCTGTGTCTTTTAATTGGAGCATTTAGTCCATTTACATTTAAAGTTAATATTGTTATGTGTGAATTTGATCCTGTCATTTTGATGTTAGCTGGTTATTTTGCTCACTAGTTGATGCAGTTTCTTCCTAGCCTCAATGGTCTTTAGAATTTGGCATGATTTTATAGTGGCTCATACCATTTGTTCCTTTCCATGTTTAGTGTTTCCTTCAGAAGCTCTTTTAAGGCAGGACTGGTGGTGACAAAATCTCTCAGCATTTGCTTGTCTGGAAAGTATTTTATTTCTCCTTCACTTATGAAGTTTAGTTTGGCTGGATATGAAATTCCGGGTTGAAAATTCTTTTCTTTAAGAATGTTGACTATTGGCCCCCACTCTCTTCTGGCTTATAGAATTTCTGCTGAGAAATCCGCTGTTAGTCTGATGGGCTTCCCCTTGTGGGTAACCTGACCTTTCTCTCTGGCTGCCCTGAAGTTATTAATTGTTAAAGATATTATTATAATGTGTAGTTGAGAATACTGTGTATGTGTAATTGAGAATACTGTGTATAAATTTAATCTACAGGTGTGGTATTGGAGTAAAATTTGTTTGTAGTGAAAATAAATTCTAGAAAGGCATGGAAATGTACATTTTTCCTAGAGGTAAAGTATTTTCTTTAATTAAGTAAAATAAAGCTAACTGTTTACACAAATTTTGAAAATAACTTTAAAAAAATTAATCTTGCAAAAGAAAACTCTGCCAACTCAGATGCTAGATTGAAAAGGGTTTTATGTTTATTTCTGCCATTAACCATTGAAGTGAAACCACAACAAAAATTTCTGGAAACATTATTCTTCTCTTTAGCAAATTTGTAGAAGTTTGTTAAAATGTTGTAATAGTTTGTGAAAATTTCACTTGTTTGTCAAACTTTCTAAGGTTAAATATAATTTTACATAAGGTTTCATTAAGTTTGGGTTTAATATTAGGGGAGAACTACAAAAGGAAAATTTGTCTTTCAGAAAGGGTTTATTATGTAATATTGAAGGCTGATAAAAATGTTTCTGCCCTTTCAAACATTTCTACCAACTGTATTTTGGCAACACCAATGACTTATGGAAATCTGGAATTGGATATCATAACATTAAGTGTCTTAATCCTCTAAAATATTTGGCAGCCTTCCCAGAATAAAATTTTAACCTCAAGGATGTATTTTCTGAACGCTGTCTTTTGGATGCCTCAGAGAGCCCCTGGGGAATAAAGGAAAAAGTTAAAGAGGATTATAAAACATATTTAAACACATGTGATTTTGATGGTAATATTTTATTTTTTCAGAACATATTTTAGTGAGTAATATTAACACAAGTCTCAAAAGCACATGGGGTTCTTCATGTTCTTAATATCTGAATATGTGCTATCAATTTTAATTAAGGTGATTATGTTAAGCTGTTGTAAACCATGGAAGTAACCAAATGTCTTTGCCTATTCTGTTTCTAACCACTCTAGACATTTTGTCATTTACAGAGATTTAATCTTCATCAAGAATAATGGCTTAAAATTAGCTGTAGAGCTTTACCAGCTGTTCTTAACTGTAGGTTTTCTTATTACAGGAAAATTTACAGAACTTAGGGATAGCTAAAATGCTTATAAATATCAAGTAGGACAAATGTTAAAATAGACTAAACTAACAGAAGAATGAAGAAATCTCTGTACCTTTATTTTAGAACATTTCTAATTCTTGTTTTGTTTTTTAAAGTCAAGTGCACTTTCTTTTAATCTAGTTAAAGATTTTAACACTGTCAATTGGTATACTCCTGTTAACAAACTTGGAACATGCTTTTTTGCTCTATGCCTAATTCCCCTAAAATTCGGAAAGTGTGTGTAATTATTCTTAACTTACAACAATATAACTGTTTTATTCAGTGCAATAAAAATATGTTTTCATTTGCAACATAACCCAATAGAATAACCTGGTTGCTTTTCTAAGGCTTTGACTGGTAGAGTGTGCCTTCTTTAATGAATTACATCGGACTTTTAGAACCAATAAAAGCTGTCTAAGAAACCCAGCCTTATACTTTGTTTACACAGTCCCAATACAGGTTTTCTAATCTGTGGTAACTTTCTATCAGGCCTAGGAACCACATGCACTTGGAATCTCAAAAAATAGAGGACTTTATCCAAATAATATGTTTCTAAGGGTCAAACCTGTGGTTGGACGCAGCTTTATAATGTCCTATTTAAGATTCCTTGTAGAGTAGAGATTCATAAAAACCCATGAGGAAAGCCCATGTAAATGTATTTCTCACAGCACTGTACAAAAATTGTCTGGCTAAGTGTAAGGCAAGTCTGTTTTGCCAATGACTAAATTTTATCATGATTCATTCTTAACAAAAATTAGGACTACAACAAAGATATGTATCTCAAAGCCTGTCACACCCCTATCATCAATTTCTCATTTCATTAGTTGTTTTTAAGGTTTTCCGACAATTTTAATTAACCTTTTTTTAAAAATATTTTTTCTGTTAGCCAACTCGTGAGGTCCAGCTACAGTTCTTGGAAAACAGAAAGATATGAGTAATAGAGAAATCTAGAACAATATTCTAATTCTGGAAATGCCTTCCACAAATATTTTCTGATAATAAGAGAAAATATGGTTCCTGTAACAGAATTTTTGCTTTAAAGGATCAAATAAGAAAGCTAACTAAACCCGTCTCATGTAACAAAATCTTAATAGGTATAATTATAGCCACAATTATTCAGTCGTGTTAGCAGCCTTGAAGAATTTCAGCTGTTCTTACTCTTCTTGTCTAGTTGTGATGTGCTTTTTCTAATAATTGAAGCTGGTTTTCTTTTTTTGCCTTAAGTCTATCACACCTTAAAATATAATGCAAATTAAACCATGCGTTAACATGTCTTTCTTCTACAAACACTTAAACCAACTCTCAGTAGAATCCTACCTACTGTTTTCTACACAACACTCTTCTCCAGCAGAAAGCATCCAGAAAGACCAATGCCCAGTCTCCTAAGAGAAGTTAGAGTTTTCATTTCTGAGGGAAGACAAAGACAACTTAGCTAGCTTTCCATATGAAAACAGCAGGGAAATGGTTTCTGGAAGACTCCCAATCAACAGGTAAGGGCCTGATTCCAACATAATAATCAGACCAAAAAAAAGTGTAGGCATCAATAAGGGATCTAACACAGAAGGTTGTGCCTGATAGCATGGCTGCAGCAACACAGATAACAGAACTTTCAGTCCATTCAGATAAATTCTTGTACAAACCTCCCACTCATTCAGACTGGGAATCAGTGTCTGGCATAGGCATGCTGTTTTCTGTATACTCAGAGGGCTTTCCGAAAATAAAGTTTTTTTTTTTGTTTTTTGTTTTTTTTTGGTTTTGTGGGCATAAACCCAGTGGGATCTAGTGGGTAATGGCTGAAATATTTCTTTTTGTATTTGACTGGTTGCTCAACCCATATGAATCATCATTTCAATCTCTGATTATTCCTGAGCCAGCATCCCAAGACAAGCTTTTACTTTAGGTCCTGTGCCAAGCTAAGCAGTCTTTGCAAATTACCACTTCAGACTGCTCCCAGGCAAAGTGCGTGAGTTAAGCTGTCTAATAGGTCCTGGGCCTAGGCAAAGCTAAGTCACACATTCTCTATGACAGCTTGCAAACTAAGTATATATCTTTATTTTTTAGGCCATAAAAACATTAAACCCCAGTGGACAACTAATTCAAGCTTCTCTCTCTACTGGCAGAGAGCTTCTCTTGAAACTTATTTAAACTTTAGCTCCAAACAGTTTCCTTTGTATACAGTTCTTAATCTTCTTAAATGTAAAAGAAAAGACTCTTAGTGTTATCTGAAATGAAAGAAAGGCTGTTACATTGTGGTGTCTTGTTAAAAGAACAATATTATCTGAACCTAGGACATATTTTTGCAGCTTTCTTTTGACGTCAGGGTCTGCTTCAGTAATAAACTTTTCTCTTAAGATTAACTTTATCTTAACTCAATAGGGAGTTAGGAACATGGGTTTCACTAAAACCTCTCTCAGGATTTTAAAAAAGCCTCTATAATTTTACGTGTTTTTAACCTATTATGAATAGTTTAGAGTAATTATGAGGTTTTGTTCTGTTCAATAATAAGCCTTCCAGTAGGCTCACTATTTTTTTTTTTTACTCCGCTATAGGATCAATGAGATTCCAATAGAGTTTTCAGCACTTCATCCTTTCCTATTATGAATAATAATTCCGTTATCAGTTCAACTTTTTTTTCCTTTTCACCCTCCCTTTTTCAAGATTTTGTAAAAGACGTGGTTCATCCATGGATAACTCTGCTCTCTGTAAAGCTGCATGCTTCAGGGCAACAGTTAGGGTTTGGTTTAGTAGTAATGTATCATCTATTCAGGTATGATTAAGCACTTGAGTTAGATTTTGAAATATCTCTGTATGTCCATTGGGGTCATCAGGGGACATTTAATTATGTTTTTCACTTTTTTGTCTAAGTTCCTACAATGAGAAGAAAACTTCTACTATACAAGTATCACATCTATGGAGTATTTCCTGCAGGGGCAACAGTGAGGTTGGGGTTTCTGTAGTGGCACAATAAGACAAGATGATGAAATGGCTATTGGAGGTTCTAAATGAGGGTGGCACGTATGGCATTTAGAGGATATAATTCAGTTTACCTCGGGGGCTTGTCTCTGACTTTAATGAATTATCCCTTTGAAACTTGCCTGTCATGACTGCCAAGAGGACAAAGTCAGTTTTACCATGCCTAGAAACATCTGGGTTTTCTCCCAAGTCAAAGTAAGGTTGAAGAAAAAAAGAAAAAATCAAACTCTTTTCTTTGCCATCTGAAGAAAAGAGGTGCCTGTTGAATAGTACTAAAATGAATACTTCCCTCAGAAAGCTAGGAGTGTCCGTCCTGGAGCTGTTATGGCTGTCATGCCCTTGAGCAATAAATACATAAATAAGCCACTTTCTTTTTTCAGCATCTCACAGTCAATGAAATTTCTGTGTTTCAGACAGTAATCTAGGGAGGTGCACATTGCAGATAGTTTGTAAAGTTTCTGAAGAAATATGGAAAAAAATCTTCCTATTATCTTTTTCCCCCTTTTGAAATGGCCCTGACTGAATAGAAAGATAGGATATTCCTTGTTTTTGCATTCCTCTTGTCTTTTCTGAGTCTGATGACTGACATAGTTGTCCCCCATGGATGCAAGCTAAACCTTCACCCACAGTTCTGGAGGATCTAGACAGCAGGACAAGTAATGTTTAGTTTAATGACAAGTGGAGGCTTTAGCTCTCCACTGGTGACTCTTTGTTGATTTCTTAAGCCTACTCAACCCAGAGGATAACCAAAGTAACTTGGGAATCTAAAAAAAAGATGGTATAGTCATTGGATTCTAGCAAGACACTTGTACAGAGTAAGAATTTTAATGCTATTTGTGGCTTCCCTTGCTATGGACTAGAAAAAATATTGAAATTGCAGGAAATAAGATCTATTGACTTTGAAACATAAAATTTTCTGTTAGTTTAAATGTCAGTGCTGCTGGAGGAAGAAGGTGTGCCTTAAAACAAGTAAAGCTAGTATGGCTGGCTTTCATAAGACAGTACTTAGCTAAAATGTGTCTCTCAAAGGCATCTTCTTTCTGATTATTGAAAGTGGAAATTTTCTGTTTACTGATAGGTCACAGAGTCTTATTACTGTTAGAGAGATATAGGAGAGAGAGGAGTTAGAAAACCAAGGGTTTTGTGCAAAGTACTGGCAAGGCTTCCCCACAGAGAAAAACTAATTTCACTAGGTTGCATTTTAAGATCTAAAATATTCCATGAAAATGCTGAATCCCAGGTTTATATACTCAAAAGTTAGAAAAAGAAGGTTAACGCTCTATCACCTGTCCCCACAGTGTGTGTCTCTGTAGAAAAAAGATGCATCTCACAAAGAAATTGTTTAGATATATATGATTTTGTGGAGCTTTTTAAAGAGAAATAACCAGCCAAAAAGAGAAATTTTATTTGAATGTATGCCATTCCTTACAGCGAAGTGAATATCTATCATTGGCAGACAAAAAGATCTTTATCAAGTAAAAATTTTTAGACCACAATTTTGAATTCTTCCTATTTGAAAGAAAAAAAAATCACAAAATAGCAACTCTTTGAATTATGTTTCTAATGATTGACTTTTATCAGTGAGCTTACATCTCCATATCACAACATTGCATACAAAGAAGAAACAGGAGGGACATTAGCCATACAATGACAAAAAAGAAATAAACAAATTCCACAGAAAAGCCTGAAATTTTTGGTGGCAACACTCTCATAGGCTGTCAGAAACTGGAGTTTGTTTTGAGGCCTTCACAAAATGCCGTGGTATAGTCTTAACCAGAAATCTTCAATTAACTTAGATATCCTTTCAGTCCTACATGACAGCTGGATCCTCTGTGAAAGAAAATAGTTGGAACAGAGGCAACATTTTCAACAGTGGAGGGTGAAAGGAGACTGCCAATGTCTCTCCCAACATCCCTTTCTCCTAAGCTTTGTAAGAATGGCAGGCAATCTATCGGATTTTACCTGGCACTTGCCCAGAGCTTTCTTTGCTCTTCAGAAATTAAAAAAAAAAAAACAAATAACGAAAACAAACAAAAACTAAGAACAAGCTGCAGATATGAATGCAAATAGAGGACAAGCTGCAGATATGAACGTCAATAGTTTGGAATTGCACTCCTACTCACTTTTTTTATTTAATGGATTCTCACTCTGTTGCTTAAGCTGGAGCCCACTTGAGTGATCTTGGGTATCTGCAAGCTACACCTCCGGGGTTTATGCCATTCTCTTGCCTTAACCTACCAAGTAGCTTCACTACAGGTGCCCACCACCACACGCAGCTTTTTTTTTGTATTTTTAATAGACTTCATGGGGGCTTCACCATGTTAGCCAGGGTCATCTCGATCTCGATCTCCTCATGATCTGCCTGCATTGGCCACCGAAAGTGCTGTGATAGCAGTCATGAGCCGCCCTGCCCAGCTACTAGTGACCTTTTTAATTAAAGCCTTTCCCAGTCCATGAACCATAGACAAACGTGGCTGTGCCCTAGAGAACCAAAATCTATCAGTCTCTCATTTTTAGGTGACACACAGATTTTTTAATCTCAGGAAAATTAAAAATTATGAATGCAAAAGGTGAGATGATAGCAAATGTTTAATATGTTAACTTCTGGTGGAGTAGAGTTAGTTGCCCACTCTGAGAAAGAGTCTGATATTTTTATGGACTCAGAAGAAAGAAAACGTAGTAACTAGTTTTGAAGAAAGCACTACTCATCTTTTCTGGGTCCTTGTGCCTGGAAATATTAATACCTGATGCAATGACTCAGCTTGGCTCAAGAACTTGGCCCTGAGCCACACAAGAGCTAAAGTGAAAGGATGGCCGAGGACCTTGGCATGGGTCCAGAGGCTAAAATGATAATTTACTGAAATTTGGCTCAGAGCCTGAAGCATGTTTAGTAATATAAGGTGCCCTTTGTAACACACTGGAGTCCAATATGTACATGTTCTAAAAAAGAGATACTATTTCCTGGAAGCAATCTGGTTACACAAAAGACACAACATTTTAATGTGGGGTCTTGTTTTTTTATCTGAGTCTCTGTGGGCATGTCTTAAGCACACACACACAAAAAGTTGGGCTTTTTAAAAAATTATTTGCTTGGGCCACAGGATTGTGCAGGATTCTTAAATTTCTGTCTGCAGCCTGATAGTCCAGGCTGTTTCGCTGCCTGTGGAAATTTTACTATTAATACACCACAACTACGTATCTTTCTTTTCTCAATAATACTGAAGACCTAGATAGTTTCTGAGGGATGAAGCCACATTGTTTGAAATTTCCTATGTGCAAGGCTTTTTGCTCCGTGAAACAACCCACATCTTTGTAAATATTGTAAAATTGTTCATGCCTTCTTAGCAGTCATATCAGAAGAGCCCACAAGAAACAACTCCCAAATGTTAGAGAAACATTCTCCCTGGAAACAATCAAAATCAAATTTTGTTACTCCAGGTTTTCTCATCTTCTTAATGTAGAGAATTTTTAGTCACACCATCATCAGCTTTTCCAGTTTTTACATCCGACCCTCCATGTTCATTACTACCCCTATAGGAAATGCCCAATGAATGAGGTGCCAGTAAATTGCAAGTTTCTTTTTCATTACAGCACCTTAAACAAAATAAAGTAAGACCTGGGGAAGTTTTCTGATACATCAATAAATATATGGAGCCTTTATAATATCTAGCCTTTTTTTTGGTCTCAAATAGGAAGACGTTATGTTATTGCTAAGCCAAAATCTTACTGCTTCTGACAAACAGCCCTACAGTCAACAGAAAGATTCTGGGCCGAAACACATTTCTTCCATAGCATGACATAGTAAATAAAAGGCAGTGAAAGACAGAAAGAGTGAAGAAAACACAAATCCTAATTTCCAGTAGAAAGAGAGACAGAGCACTTTGAAAAACCTAATTTAAGCCGTAGTGATCCCATAGATGAGAAAAAGAAAAAAAGAAAAGAAAAAGAAAAAAGAAAGCAGGACATTCGCCCTTTAGATATCCCAGATCTAAACCATTCCCAAGCCAGGGCTGAGACGACGTCTTTAGGTCTTTGCATTTTCTGGCATTTCTTCATTTCCGGATGCCACTGCATTCTTCAGTGCCTGCAGAAGAGAAAGCTTGTGCTATGCCTGATTCACCTAAATATTTTCAGGGAACTGTCACCTTTACCAGCACCTTACCTGCTTACCTCATCACAGAAAACATGTAAAGCTCTGTGCAGTGATGGAACTCAACCAACACTCACTCATGCATCTGCCTCCATTCTGTGCCTGGTGCATCCATAGAAAACTGAAAGCTAAGCCCATAGTTTGAGCTGAGTGCTGCCTGTAAGATGGGTGTTTAAAATTAGACAAGAAGGCTCAAGGGAAACTTGCACAAAGGTGCCATCGTCCGCAGAGTTTGTTGGCTGGTGAAGAGACACCCTAGAGATCTTGTGGAAAAGATGACATTCATCACCAGTGGCCAGAGGATTATTCAACTATGCCTATGTAATGGAGCCTTGATAAAAACCAGCAAGACAGTATTCATAGAGCTGTTGGGTAACTGAACACATACAGTGTTCTAGAAAATTGTGTGCTCATAAAAAGAGACACTGATAATTGTAAAGGTCATACAGAGTGTAGGGGTCTTTGTTTTGAAAGAAGTTTCTGCCTTTAATAATGTGTCCAGAATTTTAACTTATTAACTAGAGCATACTCTAAGGTAACAGAAATCTGCACATTACAAACATTAAAACCTGGATATTTCCACCAAAGTGATTCCATAATTCACTAATATGGTGCAGCAAGTTTTACCTTAGAGAGATAAAGTTTTCTTTTGTTAACAGTGTAAGAACTAGACATATATAAAAGAAAAGAAAATCAAGTAATATCTCACCACAAATTCTAGTCCTATGTTCAGTTTAGGAGAATGATCATCAGTGAATTTTGTTTCAGAAATATTTATTCTAAAAGAGAAGTCTTTTAATTTATAATTGTGTGTCTCTGAAGTGTTTGTGCCAGTGTAAAGTTAAAGGCACCATCTCTGACAGTTCTGTGTCTTTTTTGGGAGGGAAGCTAAGGCTGCCTCGTAAGCCAGTAGCAGTATTCTAGGATAAAAAAATAAGAAAAATCAACATTATTACAGGATTCTCTGTCATAAACATCCAATAAAACACAACTCTCGTCTTACATATAGTAGTAGCCATAGATACATATTAGAGCTTGCAAGAAGAATCTAGTATCCAACAATCTGCTTTTATATTTGGGCTTATGTGAGCACAAAATAAACACATTTGGGCAAACAAGCTGTTTTATTACTTCCTTTAAAGCTACAGTGCTTAAAAATTATGTGACCATTTAAATACCTAGTTTGGACCTTTCCAGTTCTGTTTCCAATCCTTAGCTATGGGTGAAACTGTTTTGGGCTATGAAGATGGATTAGGGCATCTTGCAACTCATGATGCATTTGGTTCAGCTTAGTTCTTGTGTCCTGAGCAGACAGACTAACAATTAAAATTCATCAATTTTATTTTCAACATACTTTAACATGGATTCTATCCCTTGGGCTGAGCTCCAGATCTTCCTCAGCACCTCACACTCTCTCTCATTGGCCTGTTCCAGCTCCAAGTTAATATTACTGTGAACAAGGGCCTTACATTCTGCCAGTACAATTTGATTATATGAGGCAAGCTCCTTAATTTGAATCATAACCTCTTGGGTGAAAGTTCCACTCAAAAATACCTGAGAAACCAGACCTTTGGCACATGCCTCCCGTGCTGTCAGCTTTCGCCCAGCAAATAACATTTCATTGGCAGATGCTTTACCCATCATTTTTTGAAATGTAATAGTTGAACAGCCATCTGGACTCTGTCCAAAGGTCGTATAAGGGGTTTGGAACCAAGACTTTTCATTAGCCCACACGAGATCACAAAGAGGCAGGATGGATGCACTTAGTCCAATGGCAGGGCCATTGACTGATACAACAATAGGCTTTTAAAATTGAATAGAAGTATTCACAAAGTTCTTGACGGTGTCCACCATTTCAAGCATTGCTCTGTTTCTGTCATTCCTTAAGTGCGTCACAAAGTACCCAAAATCAAGACTGCAGCAAAAGACACTTCCATCTGCACTGAACAGCACAAGCTTGCTGTCATCCACAGCAGCACTATTCAGAGCATTAACCATTTCTTTAATTACTTCTGTATTCAGTGCATTTTTTTCTGTCGATCTAGTTGATAGCACTATCTGGGTGAATCCATCCTCTTTCTTCACTACAATGTCTCTGTAAGTGCTGGCACTTTCTGTTAACCTTATGGTAAATTACATCTTCTTGATAAAAGGCTGGTCTCTGCTGTCATCAGTAATATCTCTTTGCCCACCTTTCACCTTTGAAACTGAGGTATGCATGTCTGTCGTTCCATTGGCTGCTAATGGGTCTATTAATACCACTATACCTTTTTGGGTAACTGAACCTGTGGCCATGGAAGCAGTAAGTGAGCCATACATCTGCGACATTGGTGGGTGTATATGAGTCTTGTTCTCTATTCCAGTTTGTTCTGCACCAGGATGTGAAAAATGGTCCTGGAGGAGTTTCCCTTGTGTCACCTTGAAGACCACCGTGTCCTGCTGATCTGCTGCAATAGGGTCCAGTTTCTTATGTTTCTGAAAGCCACTCACAGTTTTCTTGTCGTTAAAGGGGCTGTCAGGTGCAAGGGTCTTGATAGTTGAATTTATTATCTCCATATTCTGTGTGTTGGAGAGAATTGAAGCTGCCTTTCTCCTAACGATCTTGCTGGCAGGAAATAACTTGCTGTTTTTGGATCTGTGGTGTTTATCAGTCACTAGCGTTTTAGGAGATTTCTTAGAATAACTCGCTTTTGTAGATCTGGAAGTTCTTCTTCTGGCATTGTTTGAAAAAATTCTACTGGTTCTAGTCCATGTCAGTTTTTTCTGTTTTTCAGTCTTTCATCTATTAAAATCATGTATACATTTTTCACTGTCTGTGAGGTGCTGCTCTGGTTCCCAAGTGTCATCCTGTTTGTTGTAACCTTTCCACCGAATCAAATACTCTGTATTCCCATTTTTATCTTGTCTTTTGTCAAAAATACTTTCAACCTCAAACTCCTGGGAAGCCATGAGGAAAGACACAGGATTGGAGCAGTTGTTGTGCCAACATTTTTTCAGTTGTGTTACCACATAGTCACTCCTTTCTGCCTCCAGTTCTTCACCAGCTTCTGCGTATGGATGAACCTCTTCTATTTCATCACCACTGGTGTAGTGAAAATTGTGTGAAATAGCAGCTATGCTATGGTGCATGATAGCTTGCTCAGTAGCCTCAGGTGAGGGTAGCTAAATCCACAGCCACAACCTTCTGGTGTAGAACAGAAAGCTTTCTTCCTGCCTGTTACTCCTTTGTGTTTGTTTGTTTAATTGCGGTTGCTGTGACGATTGTATGGAACATTCTAATGTTATAACATTTTTAAAGTTACAGTAGCTTACCTTCAGTAACATAGAAAACCTTTACTCTTGTATAATTTACCTCCACTATTTCACTTACTGAGTCCTCAAAATTATACCTTCATTCATTTTATGTCAAAAACACAAATTAGAAGTGGTTTTTTTTATTAAATATATTTGTGTTTTAAGGTACTTGGAGAACAACTTGTGGAGGTGCATATTGTTAATTTTTTTTTTCTTTTTGATATGGAGTCTTGCACTGTCACCTAGGCTGGAGTGCAGTGGTGCGATGTAGGCTCATTGAAAGCTCCGACTCCCAGATTCACGCCATTCTCATATGTCAGCGTCTCGAGTAGCTGAGACTACAGGGGCTTGCCACCTTGCCTGTCAATTTTTTTTGTATTTTTAGTAGAGAAAGGGTTTCACCGTCTTAGCCAGGATTGTCTTGATCTCCTGATCACGTGATCCATGCAACTCGGCCTCCCAAAGTGCTGGGATTACAGGCATGAGCCACCGTGCCCGGCCAAATGTTGTATCTTATATATTTGTACATATATTTATCTTTACCTTAACCTTTGTTTGTTCATATTGCCTTTGAGTGTCTGTCCATTCTACCCTGAAGTACCCCATAAGACATTTCTTAAAAGGTAGTCTACTTGTAAAGGGTGCCAGCTTTTAAGTGGGAATGTCATAATGTGTCCCTCAACTTTGATGGACAATTTGGTGGATCATAAGGTTTAGGTTTGACAGTTATTTCTGACATCACTTGGAACATATTAGTCTACTGCTTTCTATCTTCTTAGTTTTCAGATAAGTAATCTACTGCTTTTCAGTGGTTATTAAGATAAGCAGTCCACTGGCTATTTTTAGGGTCCCTTTTACATGACTAGCTACTTCCCCTCCTTCCTTTGAAAATCCTCAAGATTCTCTTTGTGTTTGTTTTAGACAGTTTAATTATCAGGTAACTTTGAGTTTGTTTCTTTGAATTTTTATTACTTAGAGTCTGTTGAGCTTCTTGGGTGCTTACTTATTGTCTTAAATTGTTGCATTCTTTATGACTATTTTGTTAAATAGTCTCCATGATCTTTGTCTCTTCCTTCGAACTTCCAAAATGCATATGTATGGCTGCTTGATGGTGTCCCTCAAGTTTCTAGGCTGTATCAATTTGCCTTGCCCCTTTTGAGACTCTGATCATGACCACTATATGGTTGAATGCCCCCAAGGGTATGTATCACAGTGTGGGGACAGTTCGTCAGTTGGTCTCACAAGGCTGATGCATCCCATAGCTCAATTCCCAGACTTCAATCATTGTGGTCTCATTAGTGCACTACAATCTAGAAATCTCTAAATGTGAGGTATCACACAGAGTTATTTGTCTCATGGCCAAGAAAATTAAGGAGGATGGATGCAAAAAGGTTGAATCAAAACTTTTATAAGTGAAAGTAAAAAACTCTTCACAGTGGGGGTGGAATGTGAGGGGTTTACCTATTATGAGACTGTGCTTTACAGTTTCTAAAGGCAGAGAAGTAAAGGAATGTGCTTAGTGTTTTTGGAGTAAGCGTTATTTGCCTTGGCCCTGAAACTTGGTCTTGGATTCACCTGGAGCTGAAGTGATGATTTGTAGAAGCTACAAGTCTCAGCCTTGGAACTTGGCCCTGGACCAAGAAAGGAGCTGATGTGACAGCTTGGCCTGAGACCTTAGGCTGGGACCAATCAAAGGATGAAGGAATGTCTCATGGTCACAATAATTAAGGAGGCTGGATGATGCAAAGTTCAAGTAGGAGCTGAAGTAACACAACAGCTATCTGGACTCTGTCCAGATGTCATATAAGGGATTTGAGACAAAGTCTTTTCATTAGCTCAAAAGAAATCAAAAAGAGGCAGTGTGGATGCACCTTTTCCAAAGGATGGGATGCTGACTGATACAAAAATAGGCTTTTAAAATTGATTGAAATTATTCACAAATTTATTGATGGTGTTCACCATTTCAAGGCTTGTTCTGTTTCTGTCCTTCCTTAAATACTTCAGAAAGTACCCCAAATTGAGACCACAGCAAAGGACACTTCCACCTGCACTGAACAGCACAAGCTTGCTCCCACCCACAGCAGCCCTATTCTGAGCATTAACCATTTCTTTAATTACTTCTATATTCAGTGCATTTTTTAATGTTGATCTAGTTTATAGCAACATCTGGGTGAATCCATCCTCTTTCTTCACTACAATATATCTGTATGTGCTGGTATTTTCTGTTAGCCCTCTGGTGAAGTACATCTTCTTGATAAAAGGCTGGTCTCTGCCATTGTCAGTAACATTTCTTGGTCCACCTTTCACTCTTGCAACTAATATATGCATGTCTGTTTCTCCACTGGCTGCTAATAGCCCCATTAATAACACTATAGCTTTTTTGGTAGCAGAGTCTGCAGCCATGGAAGCAGTAACTGAGCCAGACTTCTGAGAAAATAGTCGGTGAATCTGGGTCTTGTTCTCTTTTCCACACTGTCCTGCCCTGGGATCTGATAAAGCCTTGATGAGCTTCGCTTCCTCCTCCTTGAAGGCCACTGTATCCTGCTGATCTCCTGCAATAGGGTCCAGATTCTTGAGTTCCTGAATGCCACTCACTGTGTTCTTTTGTGAATAGGGCTGTAAGGGGCAAGTGTCTTTGTTGATAGTTGAATATAGTAGCTCCATATTCTTTGCATCAGGCAGATGTGACCCTGGATTACTGCTAAAATTCTGGCTGGCAGCACATAACTGGCTACTTTTGAATTTGTGGTGTTGGACAGACATTAGAGTTTTAGGAGCATTCTTAGAAAAGTTGGGCTTGGTAGATGTAGATGTTCATCTCCTGGTATTGTTTGAAAAAGTTCTAGTTGTTCTGGTCCATGCCACTTTTTAATTTTTTCTGTTTTTCAGTCTGTCATCTGTTAAAGTCAAATATACATTTTTCACCAGTGCTGCTCTGGTATGACACTGTTTCTTCCTAACTTTTTCAACACCAAATTTTATTTATTTTTCTATTTTTTAGACAAAGTCTTGAGCTGTCACTCTGGCAGGAGTACAGTGGCACAGTTGCACAATCTCAGCTCACTGCAACGTTCACGACCTGGGTTCATGTGATTCTCCTGTCTCAGCCTCCTGAGTAGATGAGATTACAGGGGCCTGCCACCACACCTGGATATCTTTATGATTTTTAGCAGAAACCGGTTTTCACTGTATTAGCCAGGATGGCCTCCATCTCCTGAAGTCATGATCTGCCCGCCCCAGCCTTGCAAAGTGCTGAGATTACAGATGTGAGCCACTGTGCCTGGCCTCTGTCTTTCCATTTTGCCTTGTCTTTTGTCAACAATAGTTTCAACCTCAAACTCCTGGAAAGCCATGAAGAAAGATACAGGATTGGAGCAGTTTCTGTACCAAATTTGTTTCATTTGTATCTCCACATAGTCACCTCTTTCTGCCTCCAGTTCTTCACCAGGTTCTGCATATGGACGAGCCTATTCTATTTCTTTGCCACTGGTATAGTGAAAATTGTTTGAAATAGCAGCTATGCCATGTGCTTTAGGGTCTCCACTCTTATGCCCTGGTGGGAAAGCTTGGGGTTTGTCTCATGGTAAATGATAGCTAGCTTGGAAGCCTCAAGTGAGAGTAGCTAAGTCCACATCTCCTGCTCTCTGATGTGGTACAGAAAGAATTATACCTGCCTGCTATTCTTTTTCTTTTTTAATTGTCATTGATACTGTGATTACATTGAATATTCTAAAGTTATTCCACTTTTACAGTTATACTAGCATACTTTCAACACACAAATCCCTTAACTCTGTATAGCTTCACCTCTACGATTTCCTTACTGAGTTCTCAAAATCATACCTTTATGCATTGTATGTCAAAAACATAAGTTAGTGATAGTGTTTTTATTAAATATATTTGTTTTTTAAATTACTTGGGAAACAAATTATGGAGGTGTGCACGGTTATTCTTTATGTTTTATAATATCTTATATATTTATTTTTACCATAATATATATTCATTCATACTGCTCTTTATTGTCTGTTCATTTTACCGTGAAGTAACCCATAAGACATTTTTAAAAAAGATAGTCTACTGGTAAAATGTCCCAGCTTTTATCTGGAAATGTCCTGATTTCTCTGTCACCTATAAGGGACAATGTTTTGAACAAAAGATTTCTGTTCAAAAGTTTTTTCTTACATCATTTGGAATATGTTAATCTATTGCTGTCTGTCCTCTGAGTTTTCACATAAGATTGCTGATTAATTTTGAGGGTTCTTGGAACATTACTAGCCACTTCTTTTGTTGCTTTCAAGATTTTCTCTGTCTTTCGAAGAGTTTAATTATCATATAACTTGAGTTTGTTTCTTTTGAGTTTCTCTTACTTGGAGTTTGTAGTGTTTGACATTCTTTACCATTATTGTTTCTAAATAGTCTTCCTCATTCTTTTTCTCACCCTTTGAACTTCCAGTATGCATAATAAATGTGCTTGATAGTGTTTCACAGCATTTTAGGCTTTGTTCTCATTAATTTACTTTTTTTTCTATCATTTCCTAACTTAGTAATATCAACACCGTTTCTTCGGTTTGCTGATAGAGTGTTCTTCCCCCAGCTCAAGTCTGCTTTTAAATATCTGTAGTGAATATTTTTTTCTTTTTATCCCTAGACTTTTTTAGGTTTTAAAATAATTTTATTTTTTTATTAATTTTTGTTCACAATTTTTTGTGCTTCTTTTGTTTCTTCTATTAGCTGACTCTGAATCTTAATTTTAAATATTATGTTTTAGTAAGACCACCATTTGGGATGTCTGAAAAAAGTTTCAGATCATAATTTCTTTTTAATTCTTCAAATGAGCCATATTTCTCTATTTCACTTTACAGTTTATCTCTAGACATTTTTAGGTTTTAAAATAATTTTACTCTTTGGATTAATAATTTTTGTTCATAATTGTTTGTGCTTCTTTGTTTATTCTATTAGCTTATTAAGTAGCTAAATTTTAAATATCACATTTTAGTAAGGCTGCCATTACGGCTGTCAAAAAAAGGTTATTTTTTCGTAATTTTTTTGTAGTTGTTATTAAAATGAGACATACTTTCCTATTTCACTCTGTGGTTTGTGATTTTACCAGTGCTGAAAAAGAGCATTTAAAATTTAAAGTGCTGTAACTTTGAGAAAAATATTTTCTACTTCTATGGTTTTTTAGAGTTTTGTTTATTCATTACATAGGCTCTTTCCTTCTTGTAACTCAGCTGTACTGAGCTTCTTCTTGGGTCTTTTTTGAGGCATATTGTTTTGGGACACATATCGTTAAAACCACATTTCATTTTGTATATATATGTATATGTATGCACACATGTATGTGTATATATGATTGATATATGATTTGTATATATGATTATATAATATATCAGATATATTATATATAATATATAATATATGATGTGCACTATATATTATATATGATACATATTATATATAATATCATATATAACATATGATATTATATACAATATATATTCTATATTAGAATATATAATATATGATATATATAATATATATTATATATTATATTATATATTACATATTATATTACATTTTACATATTATATAATATTACATATTATATTACATATTACAGATTATATTACATTTTACATATTATATAATATTACATAATATTATATTATGTATATTATGTCTATTGTTATGTATATTATGTACATTATTATATGTATACATTATGTATATGTACATATAATATTATATGTACAATAGCATACGTAGAATAACATATGTATAACATACATATAATATTATATGTATAATATATGTATATATACATATAATATTATACATTATGTGTAATATTACATTATGTATATTATCTATATTGGTATGTATATTATGTAATATCAATATTACATAATATGTAATATTTATAATTATATATTATATTAATTATATATTAATTAATGATATATTATGTATTATATATTAATTATATATTAATTAATGATGTATTATATATTATATAATATATGATTATATATGATTAATATATGTGATTAACCATATATATGATTAATTTTGAAAGTTTTATTCTACAAATGTCTTCAGAGGAAAAGAAGTACAATCAGGAAAATATATCTTTCCTTTTAAATCTACTGAAGATTGGTTGCACAGAGGGACAAAGAGCCTGCATAATGTTTAGAGAAAAAAACAATGACTATTCACCTCTGTAGGGACCTCCATAAGCAGAAGCAGCAATCGGCAAGTGAGTCCTGAGATTTGGAAGACAGAGTTCCTTCTCTTTACCATGGCTCTTGTAAGCTGCTCCAGAAATATATGCAAGGCAGCATCCCAGCGTGGTGGTTATTAAAGAATAGGTAGCTGCTGTTGATCTGGGCTACAAAGTTGACAAAATTTAATTTTTATTTACTTTGAAAATCTTTTTTTGGAAGCTGTAAAACTTCAAGTAGACTCGGAATTCTATAGTAATTACATCATATTAATCCTTCCACTGCACCTATTGTATAGTTGAACAGATGGATATACAGTGATCCGTTGTACATTGCATAAATTTCCCAGAATCTACTATCATTTTACTTTGGCCTATTTGTTCTTACACCTAAAGTATGCCTCGCATAGACGTCACAAATGTGGCTCCTTCGTTTAAGTGTACACTTGCAACAATGTGTGCTTTTTAAGCAAGAGCTCATATTCACAGTTCTTACAAGTAAAATGTTACATATTCTGACATTGACTTACATGTTTTCCATATGTTTTTTCTTCCGCTTGATCTTGAATTTATTTTTTGCTCATTTAAAAAATTTGGCTAATTTTTTAAAACCTTCTGTTGTATTTTTTATATTACAATTAGGTGTATTTAGGATTTCAATTATTATTGAAAACTTAAAATAGCCTACTATGAACAATACTAACTTGTGTGAATAATTTAGTGTTTAAGGTCGACAATATAAAAATATGCTGCTCTTGTAGTTTTCCATCCTTCTCAATTTATATTACTGTCTGTGATTATATCTGTGCACACAGACTGTTCATTAACAGTTAAGTTTGCCAGGGTTGAAATATTAATAGCATTTTCCTTATAGAGAAGCTTTAGTCACAATTTCCTTTAGCTTTTCTTTATCTAGACATGTTTACTTGAATTTCATTTTACCAGTTATACATTTCAGGTTTGATAGCATTTTTCTGTTAAAACTTGGATATCCCACTACCTTCTGACTTCATGGTTTCAGCTGAACAATCATTTGTTAATTTTAATGAAGATCTTCTTGTACCTAGCAAATTGCTATTCCCTATCTGCTTTTACAATTTTCTTTGTATTGGCTCTTGATTGCCTATAATGTTTTCTGATGTGGCTATCGTTGACTATATTGTGATTAAAGACTTTTGTCCCCTTTCATCTTTTAGATTGAGATTTTTTAAGTTCAGGAAATGTTCAGCCATTTTTGCCTTACAAATTTTTGGCTTCTGTTATGCTTCATTTATAAGATGCCCATATTGCATATACCGGTATACCTCATGGTGTTCTATTTACTCTTTATTTTTTTTTTACTTTTTAAAAAAGTTTTACTCCTCAGACTGGGTTATTTCAGTTTTTATTCCTTCAGATTGAACAAATATTTACATGCTCAAATGTGCTGTTAAATCCGTTTATTATAGACTTTACTTCAGTAGTTATCCCATTTTTTTACAGGATCTTTTATAATTTGTCTCACTGATGCTCTCACGTTATTCTTTCATCATTTGTCTATCATGTCTCTTAAGCCCGACTTAGGACTGCTGTTTTTAGTTCTTTGTCTATAAAATTTGGGACACATTTAATTCCTGCATTTAGTTTACATTGTTCTTAACTTTCTGTTTGTTTTTCTGTTTTTGCTTTTCAGAAAACTATATTTGAAATGTCATAATGTGCTAACACTGAAAGTTATCTCTGTATTTGAAATGTCATAACGTGCTAACTCTGAATGCTTTTTGTTATTTCTGAAACGCAATGTGTTAGTTATTAAAAGCTTAGCTTGCATTCCATTAGCACTTTGAATAAGAGCAATATGAAAGCTATCACTTTTAAATACAGGGTATGTATTAACACTCTCCTTCAACTCTCAGGGGGATTGTTTATATTGCTCTCCTAACATTCACTTTCTTCTCACTCTGAAGCTATAGATATACTTGAGGGTTAATGTATATTGTTTTACATTTCTTTTAGAATGTTACTGTTGTAAGCATATGCATGATTTTCTAGATGCTTCAGTATATTAAACTGCTTTTGAATATGCAGATTTTTACAAATACTAATCTCTCTAACTTTTGTTCCTGTTTATCCTTAGCCTAGTGTAAAAAATAACAGTATTTTTTGTACTCAGCAACTTAAATATTTGTGACAAATTCCTGGAATTTCCAACCAAGAGTGACTTCTGAGTTAGGCCAAGGAGAAATAAATGTTCATTTTACCAAATTTTCATATGTCCTTTAGAAAGACTGGGGAAAACAACAACAACAACAACAATTTAGCACATAAGGGCTTCTTTGCTTTTTCCAGTATCAGGAATCAAGTCTTCATTTTGACAGTGTGGATTTCAATTCTGAAGGTTTCATCTGTGCCTAGGAGGTTATATGAGAATCCTTAAAGAAAAAAAGAGGAACTTTACCATTTTATAATTGTCTTTCTGGATTAAATGTTTACTTGGTTGATATATACTCTTGATTTTCAGGGCCCAGAATGTTTTTGATGGTTTGAACCTTTTTTTGGGAATGTTTTGAAACTGCCATCCCTGCAGTTTTGCTTTTATTTTTGTCTATGAATAACTGAGTGTTTTCAAATTTCAGAGTTTATGGTTATTTATGAGGTTTATGTTTGTCTCTTGTTTAAAATACTTAAAGTGAACGTTGCACTTCCAATTTTGAATCCTAGAGGTTAGGATTTTGTTTTAGTGGTTATTTTAGAAAGTTTTTGTTTTTCTTAAGTGAAATTATCAATTTTGCAGAAAATGTTTGAGGTAAGATTCTCTGTTATAAAGTGTATTTTGATTTTTGTAAAACAAATATACAGTAAGTGGCTTACAAAGTGACTTTCATAAAAAAACTAAAGAAAATAATAAGAAAATAATGTAAGCATGCAACAAGATCAATAAGAACAATGATCCTTGGTGGAAGCCTGTATAAATTGTTTTTAAAAAGCCAGCTACCTGTGGCTGCAGCAGACTTTAGAAGGGGAAATTTATAGAGGATGAGTTCATAGAGGTAACACACAGTTCATGTGATTGTCTGGGGTTTTTATAGGTCTGTAGATTTTACTTTAGATTTCACTCTAACCCTGGTTCATGACTGAAAGTGGTATTGGTAAGGCTCTTACTAGCATCTACTGCTGAGAGGTTAGAAATGCTGCTAAATATCCTAAAATATTGAATGTCAGGCACCTTTGAGAAGTTAACAGTGTTGAAACATCTGTCGAGAGTATTATTTTTAGAGGCTCATATTTATAACCATTTGATATTATATTTTGAAGATTTCTTAACTCCAACTTTGGTTTCCATAAAGCAGAAGGATTTGAAAAAGTGTATATAATTTCCATTGATTCAACTTAGGGTAAACATTAATAAAATAAGGTCAGTTCAGTTAATCAATGATTAGAAATTAAACAATATATTTTCTATTTATCTCTTTTTCCTTCCAATTACTTTTTCAATATTTTTGTAAAACATGAATGTCAAAAAATAAAACCTTTGTCAGCCTCTGTTTTGGAGGTACCAAGGGAGAAAAGTCAACATTCAGAAAGCACAATGTGTATCCATAATATAGTCATGAATGATCCCAGTCATAACATAGTCAAGAATGATCCTAGGATATTACAATAAGTGAGCCAAATGAAGGCAAAATTTTCAAGGCTTATAGCTGGGGTTAGAGGATTTTCAATTTTGCTAAAGTTGTTTGGTAAAACCAATGCTCACTTATCTCCTACATTTAAAAAAAATTTGACAGACGTTTGCATAGTGGACATCTTTGATTAGAATTATTTGTTCTCTGCCTTGTTCGAATGTAATAAAATAATGCATTCATAATAAATGCATATTAGACAGTAAGAGAAAATAAAAGTCAATGAATGAGGAAACCGATGTAATAGGAACATTTCTTAAAAATGTTAAGATAAATTCAAAAGGAGATGAATTTCTACAATGGAAAATCTTTTTCATTTGAATCAAAAATTTGTTTCAGAAGGTGAGCAGGTAGCAGCAACATGGTAATTATCTACATTTACACTACTTCCTTAGTTCTCACTTAGCGCCTGAGCTGTAGGCTCTTTTGTTGATGCTAGAGTCTTCTCCACTTGACAGAACTCCTACCCATATAGGGCTCGCTTTTTGTCCAAGATTGATAAAATGCCATTGAATACTTAAAAGGAAAAGGCAAGATTAAATTGTTTTGCTTAATATACTAAAGGAGAGCTCTGCTGTTTAGACACATTCTTGAAACAACGCAGAGAGTGTGAAATTGAGGCATTGGCAGATATTAAGTGGTGTACAGAGGCTGGCTCTATTTGTAGAAACAAGTTGTTCAGGTAAATCTTGTAGTCAAAGAGGAATATTTATTGAAGCCTGTGATAGACATGATTTTTCCAAGTGCTGGCACTGTTTTATTATTATTACTGTTACTATTATTATTATTACCTGTAACAGTTTTTTCACTGAGGGAGTTAGGTTTATAGACTACTTAAATTTAATCCTGATGTTCATGGGTACAATTTACAATGATTACAGAACCAGTATTTACTAAATATTTATGAATGTTTAAATTGTCATTTTCTAAGAAGACATAATGCACCTTTGTTTTCAAAGAAATGAAGAGTATTTACTAATTGGTAACCATTTGTTAAATAATTCCTCTGATATATGTTCTAGAGCCTTGGAAGTAAGTAAATAGAAAAACAAATACTTTAAAAGTTTTTTTTTTTTTTTAACGCAGATGGGTATGGACAACTGAAGCTCATATGCATATGTGTATATATGTCAAGATTTTTTGTATGGAATTAGTTTACAATGTCACCATCAAACAAGCTGACTTATTAAAAGAAGGCTTACAACTTTAGTATTTATTCAAAGAATGCATTTTGGTTGTATCCTAGGGATAGTGATCAGCTCAAGACCTGAAGGAAGAAGACGGGCGACTTCTCCACTTCCAACTGAGGTAACGGGTTCATCTCACAGAGTAGTGTTATCACGTGGGTGCAGGACAGTGGGTGCAGTGCACCAAGTATGACTCAAAGCAAGGTGAGACATCACCTCATCCAGGAAGTAAAAGGGGTCAGGGAATTCCCTTTCCTAGTCAAAGAAAAGTGTGACAGATGGCACTTGAAAGAAAGGTGTATCAGGTCACTCCCACCCTAATACTGCACTTTTCCAACGGCCTTAGCAAATGGCACACCAGGAGATTATATCCTGTGAATGGGTTGGAGGGTTCTATGATCACGGAGCCTCACTCATTGCTAGCATAGCAGTCTGAGATCAAACTGCAAGGTGGCAGTGAGACTGAGGTAGGGGCACCCACCATTGCTGAGGCTTGAGCAGGTAAAGGAAGGGGCTTGTAAGGTCAAACTGGGTGGAACCCACCACAGCTCAAGGAGGCCTGCCTACCTCTGTAGACTCCACCTGTGGGGGCAGGGCATAGACAAACCAAAGGCAGCAGAAACCTCTGCAGACTTAAATGTCCCTTTCTGACAGCATGGAAAAGAGTAGTGGTTCTCCCAGCACACCCCTGGATATCTGAGATTAGACAGACTGTCTCCTCAGGTGGGTCCCAAATCCCCAAGTAGCCTAACTGGGAGGCACCCATGAGTGGGGGCAGAAAGACACCTCACATGGCTGGGTAATCCCCTGAGACAAAACTTCCAGAGGAACAATCAGGCAGCAACATTTGCTGTTCACCAATATCTTCTGTTCTTCAGCCTCTGCTGCTGATACCCAGGGAAACAGGGTCTGGAGTGGACCTCCAGCTAATTCCAACACACCTGTGGTTGAGGGTCCTGACTGTTAGAAGGAAAACTAACAAACAGAAAGGATATCCACACCAAAACCCCACCTGTACGTCACCATAATCAAAGACCAACGGTAGATAAAACCACAAAGATGGGGACAAAATAGAGCAGAAAAACTAGAAGCTCTAAAAATCAGAGCACTTCTCCTCCTCCAAAGGAACACAACTCCTCACCAGCAATGAAACAAAGCTGGATGGAGAATGGCTTTGATGAGTTGAGTGAAGAAGGCTTCAGATGATCAAACTAGTCTGAGCTAAAGGAGGACGTTGGAACCCATGACAAAGAAGGTAAAAACCTTGGAAATAATTAAAGGAAGAATAACCAATGCGGAGAAGTCCTTAAAGGACGTGAGGGAATTGAAAACCAAGGCACAAGAACTACTGGAGAAAGGCACAAGCCTCAGTAGCTGATTCAATCAACTGGAAGAAAGGGTATCAGTGATGGAAAATAAAACGAATGAAATGAAGTGAGAAGAGAAGTTTAGAGAAAAAAGAATAAAAAGAAGTGAACAAAGGCTCCAAGAAATATGGGATTATGTGAAAAGACCAAATCTATGTCTGATTGGTGTACTGAAAGTGACAGGGAGAAGGGAACCAAGACGGAAAACACTCCACAGGATATTATCCAGGAGAAATTTCCCAATCTAACAAAGCATTCCAACATTCCAATTCAGGAAATACAGAGAACGCCACAAAGATACTCCTTGAGAAGAGCAACTCCAAGACACACAATTGTCAGATTCACCAAAGTTGAAATGAAGGGAAAAAATGTTAAGGGCAGCCAGAGAGAAAGGTCAGGTTACACACAAAGGGAACCCATCAGACTAAAAGCTAATCTCTCAGCAGAAAGTGTACAAGCCAGAAGAGAGTGTGTGACAATATTAAACATTCTAAAAGAAAATAATTTTCAACCTAGAATTTTATATCCAGCGAAACTAAACTTCAAAAGTGAAGGAGAAATAAAATCCTTTACGGACAAGCAAACCCTGGGAGATTTTGTCATCATCAGGCCTGCCCTAAAAGAGCTCCTGAAGGAAGAGCTAATCATGGAAAGGAAAAACCGGTACCAGCCACTGCCATAACATACCAAATCTGAAGACCATTGAGGCTAGGAAGAAACTGCATCAACTAATGAGCAAAATAAACAGCTAACATCATAGTGACAAAATCATATTCACACATAACAATATTAACCTTAAATGTAAATGGGCTGAATGCTCCAATTAAAAGACACAGATGGGCAAATTGGATAAAGAGTCAAGACCATCAGTGTGCTGTATTCAGGAAACCCATCTCACATGCAAAGACACACACAGGCTCAAAATAAAGGGATGGAGGAAGATCTACCAAGCAAATGGAAGACAAGAAAAGGCAGTGGTGGCAATCCTAGTCTCTGATAAAAGAGACTTTTAACGAACAAAGATCAAAAGAGACAAAGAAGGCCATTATATAATGGTAAAGGGATCCATTCAACAAGAAGAGCTAACTAACCTAAATATATGTGCACCCAATACGGGAGCACCCAGATTCATAAAACAAGTCCTGAGTGACCTACAAAGAGACTTAGATTCCCACACAATAATAATGGGACACTGTAACACCACACTGTCAACATTAGACAGATCAATGAGACAAAAAGTTCACAAGGATATCCAGGAATTGAACTCAGCTTGGCACCAAGCAACCCTAATAGACATCTACAGAATTCTTCCTCCCAAATCAACAGAATATACATTTTTTTAGCACCACATATCACACCTATTCCAAAATTTACCACATAGTTGGAAGGAAAGCACTCCTCAGCACATGTAAAACAACAGAAATTATAACAAACTGTCTCTCAGAGCACAGTGCAATCAAACTAGAGCTCAGGATTAGGAAATTCACTCAAAACTGCTCCACTACATGGAAACTGAGCAACCTGTTCCTGAATGACTACTGGGTACATAGCAAAATGAAGGCAGAAATAAAGATGTTCTTTGAAACCAATGAGATCAGGGACAGAACATACCAGAATATCTGAGACACATTCAAAGCAGTGTGTAGAGGGAAATTTATAGCACTAAATTCCCACAAAAGAAAGCAGGAAATATTTAAAATTGGCATCCTAATATCACAATTAAAAGAACTAAAAAAGCAATACTAAACACATTCAAAAGATACAAGAAGGCAAGAAGTAACTATGATCAGAGCAGAACTGAAGGAGATAGAGACACTAAAAACACTTCAAAAAATCAGTTCATCCAGGAGTTGCTTTTTGAAAAGATCAACAAAATTGAGATACCACTAGCAAGACTAATACAGAAGAAAAGACAGAAGAATCAAATAGAGGCAACAAAAAATGTAAAGGGAATATGACCACTGATCCCACAGAAATACAAAGTACCATCCGAGTGTACTATAAACACCTCTATGCGAATAAACTTGAAAATCCAGAAGAAATGGATAAATTCCTCAACACATACAACCTCCTAAGTCTAAACCAGGAAGAAGTTGCAACTCTGAATAGACCAAAGTCAAGCTCTGAAATTGAGGAAATAATTAATAGCTATCCAACTAAAAAAATTCCAGGACCAGACGGATTCACAGCTGAATTCTACCAGAGGCACAAGGAAGAGCTGATACCTTTCCTTTTGAAACTATTCCAATCAATAGAAAAAGAGAGAATCCTCTCTATGTCATTTTATGTGTCCAGCATCATCCTGATACTGAAGCCTGACAGAGACACAACAGAAAAAGCGAAATTTAGATCAATATCACTGATGAAAATCTATGCAAAAATCCTCAACAAAATACTGACAGAGAATCCAGCAGCACATCAAAAAGCTTATCCACCATGATCAAGTGGGCTTTATCCCTGGGATGCAAGGCTGGTTCAACATACACAAATCAATAAATGTAATCCAGCATATAAAGAGAAGCAGTGACAGAAATCACATGATTATCTCAATAGATGAAGGAAAGGCCTCCAACAAAATTCAACAATGCTTCATGCTAAAGACTCTCAGTAAATTAGGTATTGATGGGATGTATCTCAAAATAATAAAAGCTATCTATGGCAAAACCACAGCCAATATCATACAGAATGGGCAAAAACTGGAAGCATTCCCTTTGAAAACTGGGACAAGACAGGGATGCCCTCTCTCACCACTCCTATTCAACATAGTGTTGGAAGTTCTGGCCAGGGCAATCGGACAGGAGAAGGAGATAAAGGGTATTGAACTAGGAAAAGAGGAAGTAAAATTGTCCCTGTTTGCAGATGATAAGATTGTATATCATCTGTCCCCATCATCTCAGCCAAAAATCACCTTAAGCTGAAAGGCAAATTCAGCAAAGTCTCAGGATACAAAGTCAAAGTGCAAAACTCACAGGCATACTTAAAAACCAATAACAGACAAACAGAGAGCCAAATCATGAGTGAAATCCCATTCACAATTGCTTCAAAGAGAATAAAATAGATGCACCAATGGTGAAATGAAGGAAAAAATGTTAAGGGCAGCCAGAGAGAAAGGTTGGGTTACACACAAAGGGAAGCCCATCAGACTAACAGCGGATCTCTCAGTGGAAAGTGTACAAGCGAGAATAGAGTGGGGGCCAACATTTAACATTCTTAAAGAAAAGAATTTTCCACCCAGAATTTTATATCCAGCCAAACTAAGCTTCACAAGTGAAGGAGAAATAAAATTCTTTACAGACAAGCAAAACCTCAGAGATTTTGTCACCACCAGGCCTGCCCTAAAAGAGCTCCTGAAGGAAGTGCTAAACATGGAAAGGGACAACAGGTACCAGCCACTGCAAAAACATGCCAAATTGTAAAGACCATTGAGGCTAGGAAGAAACTGCATCAATAACGAGCAAAATAACCAGCTAAAATCATAATGACAGGATCAACTTCACACATAACAATATTAACTTTAAATGTAAATGGGCTAAATGCTCCAAATAAAAGACACAGATGGGCAAATTGGATAAAGAGTCAAGACCCATCAGTGTGCTGTATTCAGGAAAGCCATCTCACGTGCAGAGACACAGATAGGCTCAGAATAAAGGGATGAAGATCAACCAAGCAAATAGAAGACCAAAAAAGGCAGGGGTTGCAATCCTAGTCTCTGATAAAACAGATTTAAATGAACAAAGATCAAAAGAGATAAGGCCATTACATAATGGTAAAGGGATCAAATCAACAAGAAGAGCTAACTATCCTAAATATATATGCACCCAATACAGGAACACGCAGATTCATAAAGCAAGTCCTGAGTGACCTACAAAGAGAATTAGACTCCCACACAATAATAATGGGAGACTGTAACACCCCACTGTCAACATTAGACAGATCAATGAGACAAAATGTTCACAAGGATACCCAGGAATTGAACTCAACTCTGCACCAAGTGGACCTAATAGACATCTACAGAACTCTCCATCCCAAATCAACAGAATATACATTTTTTTTTGGCACCACACGACACCTACTCCAAAATTGACCAAATAGTTGGAAGTAAAGCTCTCCTCAGCAAATGTAAAAAATAGAAATTATAACAAACTGTCTCTCAGAGCACAGTGCAATCAAACTAGAACTCAGAATTAGGAAATTCAGTCAAAACCACTCCACTACATGGAAACTGAGCAAGCTGTTCCTGAATGACTACTGGGTAAATAATGAAATGAAGGCAGAAATAAAGACGTTCTTTGAAACCAAGGAGATCAGGGACATGACATACCAGAATACGTGAGACACATTCAAAGCATTGTGCAGAGGGAAATTTATAACACTAAATGCCCACAAGAGAAAGCAGGAAAAATCCAAAAATGATATCCTAGCATCTCAATTAAAAGAACTAGAAAAGCAAGAACAAACATATTCAAAAGCTAGCAGAAGGGAAGAAATAACTAAAATCAGAGCAGAACTGAAGGAAATTGAGACACAAAAACCCTTCGAGAAATTAATAAATCCAGGAGCTGGTTTTTTGAAAACATCAACAAAATTGATTGACCACAGGTAAGAATAATAAAGAAGAAAAGAGACAAGAATCAAATAGATGCAATAAAAATTGATAAATGGGATGTCACCAGTGATCCCCCAGAAATGAAAGCTATCATCAGAGAATACTGCAAACACCTCTACGCAAATAAACTAGAAAATCTAGAAGAAATGGATAAATTCCTTGACACATTCTCCCTCCGAAGACTAAACCAGGAATAAGTTGCACCTTTGAATAGACCAATAACAGGCTCCGAAATTGAGGCAATAATCAACAGCTTGCCAACAAAAAAGAGTCCAGGATAAGATGGATTCACAGCCGAATTCTACCAGAGGTACATGGAGGAACTGGTACGATTTCTTCTGAAACTATTCCAATCAATGGAAAAAGAGGGAGTCCTCCCTAACTCATTTTTTGAGGCCAGCGTCATGCTGACAGCAAAGCCTGGCAGAGACACAAATTAAAAAGAGAATTTTAGTCCATAATCCATGATGAACATTGATGCAAAAATCCTCAATAAAATACTGGCGAAAAGAATCCAGCAGCACATCAAAAACCTTATCCAACATGATCAAGTGGGCTTCATCCATGGGATGCAAGGCTGGTTCAACATACAGAAATCAATAAATGTAATCCAGCATAAAAACAGAACCAGAGACAATAACCACAGGATTATTTCAATAGATGCAGAAAAGGCCTTTGACAAAATTCAACAGCCTTTCATGCTACAAACTCTCAATAAATTAGGTATTGATGGGACATATCTCAAAATAATAAGAACTATGTATGACAAACCCACAGTCAATATCATACTGAATGGGCAAAAACTGGAAGCATTCCCCTAGAAAACTGGCACAAGACAGAGATGTCCTCTCTCACCACTACTTTTCAACATAGTGTTGGAAGTTCTGGCCAGGGCAATTAGGCAGGAAAAGGAAATAAAGTGTATTAAATTAGGAAAAGAGGAAGTCAAATTGTCCCTGTTTGCAGATTACATGATTTTATATCTAGAAATATCCTTTGTCTCAGCCAAAATCTCCTTAAGATGATAAGCAACTTCAGTAAAGTCTCAGATACAAAATCAATGTACAAAAATTACAAGCATTCTTGTACACCAATAACAGACAAACAGAGAGCAAAATCACGAGTGAATTCCCATTTACAGTTGCTTCAAAGAGAATAAAATATGTAGGAATCCAACTTACAAGGGATGTGAAGGACTTATTCAAGGAGAACTACAATCCACTGCTCAATGAGGTAAAAGAGGATACAAACAAAGGGAAGATAATTCCATCCTCATGGGCAGGAAGTATCAAAATCGTGACAAAGGCTATGCTGCCTAAGGTAATTTATAGATTCAATGCCATCCCCATCAAGCTGTCAATGACTTACTTCACAGAATTGGAAAAAAAAAAACTACTTTAAAGTCCATATGGAACCAAAAGTGAGACAGCATCTCCAAATCCATACTAAGCCAAAAGTACAAAGCTAGAGGCATCATGCTACCTGACTTCAAACTATACTACAAAACAGCATGGTACTGGTACCAAAAGAGAGAGATAAATCAATGGAATAGAACAGATCCCTCAGAAATAAAGCTGAATATCTACAACTATCTGATCTTTGAAAAATCTGAGAAAAACAAACAATGGGGAAAGGATTCCCTATTTAATAAATGGTGCTGGGAAAACTGGCTAGTCATAGGTAGAAAGCTGAAACTGGATCTTTTCGTTAACCTTATACAAAAATTAATTCCAGATGGATTAAAAACTTACTTGTGAGACCTAAAACCATAAAATCCCTAGAAGAAAACCTAGGCAACACCATTCAGGACATGGTCATGGGCAAGGACTTCATGTCTAAAACACCAAAAGCAACAGCAACAAAAGCCAAAATTGACAAATGGGATCTAATTAAACTAAAGAGCTGCACAGCAAAGGAAACCGCCGTCAGAGTAAACACAGAACCTACAAAGTAGGAGAAAATTTTCACAACCTACTCATCTGACAAAGGGCTAATATCCAGAATCTACAATGAACTCGAACAAATTCACAGGAAAAAACCAAACAACCCCATCAAAATATGTGTGAAGGACATGAACAGACATTTCTCAAAAGAAGACATTTATGCAGCCAAAAAACACATAAAAACATGCTCACCATCACCGACCATCAGAGAAATGCAAATCGAAACCAAAATGAGATACCATCTCACACCAGTTAGAATGGTGATAATTAAAAGGTCAGGAAACAGCAGGTGCTGGAGAGGATGTGGAGAAATAAGCACACTTTTACAGTGTTGGTGGGACTGTAAACTAGTTCAACCATTGTGGAAGTCAGTGTGGTGATTCCTCAGGGATCTAGAACTAGAAATAACATTTGACCAAGCCATCTCATTACTTGGTATATACCCAAAAGACTGTAAATCATGCTGATGTAAAGGCATATGCACACCTATGTTTATTGTGGCACTATTCACAATAGCAAAGACTTGGAACCAACCCAAATGTCCAACAGTGATAGACTAGATTAAGAAAATGTGGCACATATACACCATGAAATGTCATGCAGCCATAAAAAATGATGAGCTCATGTCCTTTGTAGGGACATGGATGAAACTGGAAATCATCATTCTCAGTAAACTATCGCAAGGAGAAAAAACCACACACTGCATGTTCTGACTCATAGGTGGGAATTGAACAATGAGAACACATGGACACAGGAAGGGGAACATCACATTCCGGGGACTGTTGTGGGGTGGGGAAGGGGATACGGGGGAGGGATAGCATTAGGAGATATACCTAATACTAAATGACAAGTTAATGGGTGCAGCACAACAACATGGCACATAGGTACATATGTAACAAACCTGCACATTGTGCACAGGAACCCTAAAACTTAAAGTATAATAATGTTACCAAAATAAAATAATATTACAAAAGAGAATAAAATATCTAGGAATCCAACTTACAAGGAATGTGAAGAACATCTCCTAGGAGAACTGCAAGCCACTGCTCAATGAAATAAAAGAGGATACAAACAAATGGAAGAACACTCCATGCTCATAGGTAAGAAGAATCAATGTCATGAAAATGGCCATACAGCCCAAGGTAATTTATAGATTCAATGCTATCCCCATGAAGCTGCCAATGACTTTCGTCACAGAATTGGAAAAAATACTATTTTAAAGTTCACATGGAACTGACAAAGAGCCCTCATTGCCAAGACAATCCTAAGCCAAAAGAACAAAGCTGGAGGCATCATGCTGCCTAACTTCAAATAATAATACAAGGCTACAGTAACAAAAACAGCATGGGACTGGTACCAAAACAGAGATGTAGATAAGTGGAACAGAACAGAGCCCCCAGAAATAATGCCACACATGTAAAACCATCTGATCTTTGACAAACCTGACAAAAACAAGAAATGGGGAAATGGTTCCCTATTTAATAAATGGTGCTGGGATAAATGGCTAGCCACATGTAGAAAGCTGTAACTGGATCCCTTCCTTACACCTTATACCAAAATTAATTCAAGATGGATTAAAGACTTAAATATTAGACCTTAAGCCATAAAAACCCTGGAGGAAAACCTGGAGTATACCATTCAGGATATAGACATGGGCAAGGGTTTCCTGGCTATAATAGCAAAAGCAATGGTAACAAAAGCCAAAATTGACAAATGGGACCTAATTAAACTAAAGAGCCTCTGCACAGCAAAATAAACTACCATCTGAGTGAACACACAACCTACAGAATGGGAGAAAATTTTTGCAATCTACTCATCTGACAAAGACTAATATCCGGAATCTACAAAGAGATCCACCTAATTTACAAGAAAAGAAAAAATCAAAAAGTGGGCAAAGGATATGAACAGACACTTCTCAAAAGAAGACATTTTTGCAGCCAAAAGACACATGAAAAAATGTGCATCATCACTGGCCATCAGAGAAATACAAATTAAAACCACAATGAGATAACTATCTCACACCAGTTAGAATGGTTATCATTAAGAAGTCAGGAACCAACAGGTGCTGGAGAGGATATGGAGAAATAGGAACACTTTTACACAGTTGGTGGGACTGTAACCTAGTTCAACCACTGTGGAAGTCAGTGTGGGGATTCCTCAGGTATCTAGAACTAGAAATACTATTTGACCCAGCAATCCCATTACTGGGTATATATCCAAAGGATTACAAATCATGCTGCTATAAAAACACATGAACACGTATGTTTATTGCGACACTATTCACAATAGCAAAGACTTGGATCCAAGCCGAATGTCCAGCAATGATAGACTGGATTCAGAAAATGTGGCACATATACAGCATAGAATACTATGCTGCCATAAAAAAGGATGAGTTCATGTCCTTTGTAAAGACATGGATGAAGCTGGAAACCATCATTCTCAGCAAACTATCTCAAGGACAAAAAACAAACACTGCATGTTCTCACTCATAAGTGGGAATTGAACAATGAGAACACATGGACACAGGATGGGAAACATCAGACACTGGAGCCTGCTTTGGGGTAAGGGGAGAGGGGAGAAGTGACCTGCCCTTTGTGCACATATACCCTAAAACTTAATAAAAAAATAATGCTTTTTGAGAATATTTACAAACTGTTTAATTTATCATCTCTTTATATATTTTTATATTTGCATATATATATGTGTGTGTGCGTGTTTATATGTATATGTATATATAAATATGTAACGGAGATTATAAGTACTTATGTGCATGATCACAGTAGGCTGCCTGCAAGCTGAGGAACAAGGAGTGCAAGTCTGAGTCCCAAACCTGAAGAACATGGAGTCCACTGTCCGAGAGAAAATGTATCCATCATAGAAGAAAGACATATGATTTGGAAGCTAGGCCCATCTCGCTTTTTGACATGTTTCTGTCTGTTTGTAAGAGCTAGGTTTAGGTGTCATTTAGGTGTAGGGTTAGGGTTGTAATAGGAGATTTAGCGTTTGTGTTAGGGGTTACTATTAGACTTAATGTGAATGTTATGTTCCTGTTCAGAAAGTAAGTTTAGGAGCTAGAATTTAGGGTTAGATATAGCGGTTGTTGTTAGTGTTAAGGTTAACATTAGCATTGAAGGGTTAGAGATAGGGTTTTTTGTTTAGGTTTTTTTTTTGTGTTGTTTTAGGGTTAAGGTTTTAGGCTTAGATCTTAAATTCAGGTTTCTGTAATGTTTGTGTTACCCTTGTGTTAGGGTTGTTTCAGGGTCAGCGTCAAATTCAGGTTTAGCTGTCAGATTTAGGATTTAGAATTGGGATTTGTTTTGGGTTTTAGGTTTTAGTGAGTGGCTAGGCACAGGGTTGAAGATGGGGTCAACTTTGAAGCTTAGGGTTGCTGTTAGCATGAGGGGTTCTTGGTTAGGATTAGGAGTAGGGGCTTGGTTAAGGTTGATGTTATGATGAAGTTTTGGGTTACTCGAGGCACTGGGCAGCTGGCTAGTGTATTAGGTCATCACTGTTTTTTGCAGAAGGGAGGAGTAAGCCTTGCACACAGAACTTTTCTGGGTCTAAGCTCAAGGCCATGTTAATGCTCATTGTACAGGCTTCTAGGTTTGCAGCCAAAGGATGTTGCTTTCTGAGGCCACAGTTTTTCTAAAAGTCAACCCAGAGCTAACCAAATTGACAGCAGCTTGTTTTTGAGAGTGACATGTGTTTTGTGGTAGTCTCTGGAAGGCCCACAGGAAGGGAAGTTAGTGACAGCTTACACCACAGACACACTTTGTTAAACTTTAGAGGTAAAAGTGGAAATAATTAAATGTTGGTGGTCAAGCACTCTGTGTAGCAGCCACAAGTGGAGAATGAGTTGTCACATTTTCCCACACCAGCAGGAGAAAGCAACCTGCAGACTCTGACTCCAGTCTCTGGCGCTAGGATTGTGTGAGATCTGGAATGACAGCAGCATTTAAAATCAGCAGAATTCCAAGTTGTTTGACCTATTAAATCCTGGAAAGGCTGTTGAGATTAATGGTTGTGGCAGTTCCTTTCTCAAAGGGGGAGGCTGAGGCCCATGAGTGGTGAGCCTGGTTCATGTGGCCTGCTGTGACTGAGCTAAATGTAGTGTCCACTTCTGTACTTTACAGTCTTTGTTGCAGCACATACGGGCTGTGTTCCTCCTTCCAGGCCTGTGTCCATTAGGGACCACCAGGATCAGGATCCCAGGGTATGAGGGTCTCCTTTGTCTGGGAGCAGAGACCAGGTTGACTCCAGGCAGGTGCCTAGTGAGGACTGAATTATAGGGGACCTATGAGAAGAGGGGGTGCAGTACCCCAAATCACACACTCTCCTTGCTGAAATAGCTAGATTGTGAGAAAATCCACAATACAATCAAGGGCTCACTTTCCATTCGCTGCTGGAGCTGAGACCGGGCAGGGTTTGCCACAGCCACTCTCTCCCCTGGAGCTTGCCTATCCTCTCCACATGGCTGTCCTCAGCCTTCCTCTTGCTCCTCCAACTCTTATGCCTCCTGCACACTTTAACCTAGGGGAAATGCAAGTCAAAACTACAGTAAAATACCCCTTCACACCAATTATAATTGAAAAAAAAGAGCTAACAATGGTTGAAATGGAAGTGGGAAAATCTGAAAGAAAAATGCTGCAGCTGCTGTGAAAAATAGTTTGGTGGTTCTGCAAAAGCTAAACAGAAAATTACCATAGAACTGCCAAAATCCACTCCAAGCTATATACACAAAAAAATGTAACAGAGGTATTCAAACAAAAACATGTATACGTGTGTTCATATCAGCATTCACAATAATTAAAATCTGGAAACACACCAAATAAATGTCAATCAACAAATAATAAGAAGCAAAATGTGGTATGTTTATACCACGGCATACTATTCAGCTGTGAAAAGGATTACAACTCTAATGCTACAATGTGAAGAAACTTAAATTTTGGCTCAAGAAGCTGACCAAAAAAGTCACATAGTGAATGATTTTGTTTATGTAAATATTTAGAATAAGTAAATCCATAGAGAAAAAAATCAGATTATTGTTTGCTGGTGTCAGAAAGAGTAGAGATTGGGTAGGAGCTTCTTAATAAGTAGGGAATTTCCTTTTGGAATAATGGAAATAATTTGGAACTAAGATGTGGTAGTTGCACACAAATATGCATGTACTAAGGATCACTAAGGAATTCATTAAGAAACAGTTAATTTTATATTATGTAAAGGAATGTGACCTCACTAAAAAGACAAAATTTCTTCCTCAGCATTCCCTCAGCAATGTGAGCTCTGTCTCCACAGAGTGCTTGTAGCATGGGGTTCTGGTCCTTCCACAGTCCAGAACTGCCTGGGGCCAGGCCAGCCACACACTACACATGAACTCCCACCACCCTGTCCAGCAGCTAATCCACTTGTTACCAGTGGAAGTTATCTGAGTTATTGGCATCAAATCTATCATGGTCTTCAGTAACCTCAACTCTTGCCTTCTCAGAAGAAAGAATTTGACTGAGGGGAATAAAGTAGCAAAGGAGACTGAGAAAGGTTTCACAGCAAAAGTTGATGTTTATTTAAAGTTTTTTAGAGTAGTAGAAAATGAAGAGTGCATTTGGAAGAGATCCAAGTGGGTGATTTGTATATATACCATATATATGACTTGCAAATATTTTGTCCCATGTTGTTGGTTTTCTTTCCACTAGGCTGACAATGTCCTTTAAGGCACAAAAGGGTTTAGTTTTGATGAAGTTCAATTGATCTATTTTTTCTTATGTTTTGTATTTATGCAGTGATATAGCCAAGAAATCATTTACAAATCCACTGCCAATAAGCGCATGAAAAGATGTTCAAAATCACTAGCCACTTAATACATGAATATCTAAACCACAGTGAGATTACCACTTTATCCTCACTGGAATTTTTCATTATTTTTTAAAGAAAAGTTTGAGAGTATGTGGAGAAATCGGAACCCTTGTACATTGCTGGTGAGATTGTGAAATGGTGGTGATGGTTGCACAATTTGAGCACAGTTAATAATTCCAAATTATACACTCAAAAATGTTTGAAATGATAAATTTGTTTGTGTATGTTACTAATGTAAACATACATACAAATTTGTAGGTATGTTTATGTATGGTTTTAAACCATATTTTAAGGTTACTGTACAATTATGCCTTCCTTCAGCAATTAATGAGATTTTCTGTTGCAGTTTTGATTATATTTAAAAAGAAATTTAGACACAGTATAGCTGTTCAGTGCTCTCACTCTTATTTTAATTTGCCTTCCCCAAATGGCAGGTGTTGTTGTGCATGATTTTGTTGTTATTGTTTGTTCATTAACCTATGATTGCTGCCAAAAAGCATACATGTGTTGTGCCACAGGAAACCAATTTTAAATAATGTACTCTCAGCTCCACTTAGTAAAAAATAATAAAATTATGCTAGCACACATAGTCATTTATCTGCTATTTTTTTGAATCTTATGGTGACTACAATAAAATAGTGAACTGTAGCCAATAAGATAATGTGGGGTATTAGCGTGATTTTTCCCTGTGTAAAAGTCCGTTTCAATCAAGTGATTTCTCTATGGATTTCAAAGGAGCAACACGAATGTCCAGAGTAAAAATTAGTTTCTGTTGGAATTGAAAAAAAGCTCTGATTTCAGTTTCACTGCATATCTAGCAATGCTGAATCATTGACAAAAATTAGAGCTGTAAAGGTTTTGGCTCTTCAATCTGCTTCTACAAAAGTAGGCCAAAATTTGAAATGATGTGTGTTTGGTCTGTTAGATTTTCATCTTTCACAAAATATTCCACTGCATCAGAATCAAATTTGAAGGCTGAGATTTATTTAATAATGGTTCACTAACGTTGTTTCCTTTTGCATTTAGATATCACAAGTAAAACGTCTGATTATTTCAGCATTACACATTTTAAATAAAAGCCAGAAAGAATGCCAGATGAAATTAATCCCATGAATTTGTAATGACTTGCTCTTTTGTTTTTACTTGCTAATATTACTGTGTTTTCTGTCTTGAGAATACCAAAATACTAATGCATTGTGCCAAGCATTCTAAAATAACTGCCAAAAAATGTAATTGAATCTTTTGTTTGTTTGTTTGTTCTGTTTTGTTTTGTTCTTATTTTGTTTGTTTGTTTGTTTTGAGACAAAGTCTTGGTCTGTTCCGATGGCTGGAGTGCAATGACATGATCTCGGTTTTGGAAACCTCAGTTTGCTGGATTCAAGCAATTCTCCCATCTTGGCTTCTTGAGGATCAGGGTTTACAGGATCCAGCCACCACTACCAGCTAATTTTTTACATTTTTTGTAGAAAGCTTGTTTCACCATGTTGAGCAGGATGATCTCAAACACCTGACCTAAGGATATCCACCCGGCTCAGCCTCCCAAAATGCTGGGATTACCAGTGTGAGACACCATGCCTGGCCATGCCAATTCTTTTATTTCTTCATGGAATCAAATGTAGGTGGAAAATCATCTTTCCTTATACTTGTCAGTGCCCCAAGATTGTTAGGATAAATATAAAAGTTACAACCAAAGGATACTTGTTGGCATCCAGAATTTTAAGAAAATTTGTGAAATAAAATATCCACCTTCTGGCTCTTTCCTGGTGATCATGCTCAATGGCTGGGGAATCCTTGGAACCTGGAGGAAGTGTAGAGCTGGGGTAGGTGGGGATGATCTTTGGAGCCACTGCCACTCTGGTAGCCACTCTTGCTCCTCAGGAAATGGCTTGGAGCCTCAGCCTTCAGAATAAGTAACAGGGGCTCAGCAAGCAGTATTTTGTGTGCCAGGATTTCCATCTCCGTATCTTTTTTGGCGATGTATCTATTCAGGTCTCTACTTATTATTTGGGTCATCTTATTTCTTTGTATATTTTGCATAAAAGTCACTTTTCAGTTGTGTTTCCTAAATTTTTCTCAGCCTGCAGCTTGTTTGTTTGTTTGTTTTGGTTCTCTTAATCAGAACATATTTTTTGTTTGTTTTGTTTTGTTTTGTTTTCTTCCTTTTGGTTTTTTGCTTTTTTTGAGATGGAGTCACACCTTGTCACCCAGTCTGAGGTGCAAAGGAATTATTTTGGCCCACTGCAACATCCGTATCCTGGATTGAAGGGATTCTTCTGCCACAGTTTCCCAAGTAGCTTGGATTACATGTGTCTGCCAACAAGCCTACCTGTTATTTTTTTTTTTTGTATTTTTAATAGAGACAGCATGGCAGTCAGTTACTATGGGATGAAACGAAGGGGGTTGAATGCAGAAATGAAGAGAAAGATGAAAAGATCTTTTAAACAGGGGTCTGTGTGCTCATTCCTTCTAGTCAGCAAAGGCCCTGAGCTGCTACAGGCCTTCATATTTATTAGGCAGAATCAATAGGGAGGAAAGGTAATTGCTGGTCAGCTGCTTGATTTATCACAGGCTCACATAATAGCTTTTTTATACTACAGGCTACAGATGTTCCTATATATACCCACAAGAAATAATGTGCTTGCGGCATGACTGCCCTCAGCATACCTTCTGGCACCAGACATGATGTGTCAGGTTGCCAACATGCTGCTTTCATGAGAAAAGTTCCCTCTCTGTTCATAGACCCTCCAGTCATTACTGAGTTGGTAACGACCGTCATTCTTTTGGCCTCCAACATCTCCTCCTTTTCCTTTTTGCATTAATTGAGTAAAGATACTTGCAGGTTGTGCAGCTCTCAACTGCTGTTTGGTGGTCCAGCTGCTTTTACAGACAATAAACATAAAACAGAGACATAATAACATTACTCTGATAATCACAAGAAAGACACTGAGGTGATGTTTGGAGGACGTCTAAAGGTTAAAGCTCTCTCAACCTTGCTGGAATTCTTCCTAAGTTCTCAGAGATGGCTGAAATACTTGAGTATGCTTATTCGAGTTAAGAATTTTACTTTGTAAATCAAGTTTGCATGGATATTCCCTTTGGTTTTATTGCAAATTGTTTACACAAATATGAGTATGCTTAAAATGACAATGCAATTGCTGCCACAACTACAAGTTTGTTCTTGGTTTCCTAGCCACAGAACTGTAGTCTTTAACATTGCTGCTTCCGTGTGTATCTCAGTGTTAAGTTTATTTTTAAGCATCCATGCCTGGTCGGCTGTATACATCCAATTTTCTACATATTGAGCTGTTTGAATGGAGCTGTACATTGCTACTAAGGGCACCACAACAGACGTTATTAATGTACCTAAGGAGACATTCACAAAAATTTTCATGCCTAAGGCTCTACAAGTACAATGAATAAGCTGAGTAAGAAAAAAAGTTTACAAAATGGAAACCAGAGGTGGTCACCCAAGGCTCAGACAGATTTACAGGAATCCATAATCTGGGATTGCGACCTAGAATTACTAGGGTGGATATGCTGTATGTTTGTACTGTGCTATGATTAAGGGAATAATGCAGTTGACAGGAATCACAAGTCAATTGGGCATCGTTTACCCGGAGTTGGTCCTTTTTGCTGCTAGAAAAACATAAGTTTAAAAATAAAAATTGTAAATTGTGTGGTAATGTTTTCTACAAGGGTAACATTAAAACTGTGTTCAGCACAATTACTATAATTAGATAGTGTTCCGACACAAATTCTGCCATTCATGTAGTGGAGTGCTGCTTTCCCCTTCGACTCCTGAATTGGACCTCTCTTTCCTCGGTAATACAGTTGAGGCAAAGGTGGGCTAATGCCTGTTCCATGCCAAGCGAACCTTTCTGCAGATTGAGATTGAATCCCAGCGCAATGTATTGAAGAGATGTTGATCAGCATCAAAGAAGTTTATGTCATGAGGTCGGATTCTCATCTGTCCAATCTAAATGACCACAGGGACCCAGAAAATAATGTCTCCCGTTAGCATGAACTGTTGTCTAGCTAGTGGGTCAAGACACTGGGTCCAAGGAGGGGGGTAAGAATTATCAAAGGGAGCCCATTCTGTTTAATTAATACAATTTGGAGGATGTGGCTGGGAGTGATTAGTAGCTACACCAGTAATGTTAATAGAGCTAAGACCTAACAGGTACATATTTTTTTCCATGGTAACTCAGCCATAAATGAGATTAATTTGCAAGGCCACTGCAGTTGAGTGATGTACCCTGGGTGATGCATAAAGTAAGTCCTGCCAATGGAGGAGCATAATTGATAATCATTGTTCTGAGAGTGTAATTACTCTTTGTCAGGGGGTGCTAGGGGTCCTGGTGCCCATGTTTCATGATCATGATAGATGTCAGGGGGAGTGTCCCTTCAAATTACATTCGATAATACTGGGGGATTGGGAATATAATCCCAATATGTTTTTGTCTCTGCACAAGGAAAACCTACTGTACAGGATGTTACAGGTAGCATGGCCATAATCGTGAGGTCAGCGGTGTTTGCCTGACCCTGGTGCTCCAGCAATTTCAAGTGACTAATGGCTTGTAATAGAGGAGTCGGATCCATAGTTGGGATCCATGGCTCTTTCCAGCCTCCCTTTACATGGTCACAAACACACTGAGGGCACCCACACAGATTATCCATCTCCTTTAAAAACACAAGCATACCCTCGTCCTTACATCAGTAAATCTCCCTATAACATTTACCAGTGTTGTTCTGCCATAGTCTTACTATCTGTGCCAGGAGTCAAAGAATTTAAAGTAAATAAGTAAAAAAATAAATTAAAGTAAAAGTAAATGTATTTTGTTTGAAGTGGCAACTGGTCTCTTCTTTCCCCTTTCTGTTTGTTTCAGCACACCTTTTAATGTTTGATTTGCCCGCTCTATATATAATTCCTTGTCCTTGGGGGTTGTAAGGAATTCCTGTTTTCTGAGTGATGGACCACAGCTATAAAATATTTTAGAAAGCATGATTAACATAAGCGTGTCCATTGTCAGTTTTTAATTGTTTAGGGACCACCCTGTATGTGCAAATGATGACAGACAATGTCATTATGCATAACGAGCTGTCTGACCTGGTTTGCATGTAGCATGCTGCACATGAGAATAAGTGTCTGTAGTCACATGAACAAAGGAGAACTTGCCAATGGCAGCTTTGTGAGTAACATCCATCTGTCAGATTTCATTTGAAGCTAAGTCTCTAGGGTTACAGTCTTCTATGTTTGTGACTCCAGTGACATGCTGGCAAGTAGGACAGGCTTTTACTGCCTGCTGCCTGGCTGTTAGGCAAATGAAACATATGAGTAAGGGAAGAGTTTTCATGCAGTAGTACATGAGAAGGTTGAGCTTGTTGAAATGCAGAACAAATCAATTTATTGGCTCTATTATTACCTAGAAATAGTGGTGTAGGGGGTTGTGTGGAAGAGCAAATATGAGAAATATAAAAAGCAGCACGAGAACAAACAGCTTGCTGAAGTCTTAGAAACAAGTTAAACAGCTCTGGTTCTAGAGTGTCTTTAATAGTGGCAGTCCCAATATGATGGGCTACATTTACAACATAGGCTGAATCACAGAGAGTGTTAATAAGGGATGAAGCAGTGAACTCCAAAACATGAATAACTGCCATTAGTTCTGAGTGTTGAGCTGAAACTCTGGGTTTTTTTAATTGTTTGAGCATGCCTAGAACCATAAGTGGTTTTGCGACCTTTGGAAATGCCATCAGTAAGTAGGTCTGGCTGCCTGAAATGGGCTTGTGACCAGTAATCACGGGGAAGATGAAAAGTTGAACTTTTAAAATTGCAAAATTTTGTCTGATGTATAATGTTTATGTATTATTCCTACATAATCTGAAAGAGCATTTTGCCACACAGTCAACATTTCCCATGCTTCAGTCTGTTGTTGGGAATCCAATATTTCTCCTCATACACTTAGACTGACTCTAAAAGAAGAACAGTAATTTTGTCTCAAACATATCTCTTAAGTGATATTGATCTATTCCTAACCCTTGTTATAAATTGAGTAGTTAAAAAAGATAAACTTGCAGAGATTTTACTCTCTGATTGAATTTCAAAAAAAGCCATTCTATTACAATTGTATAATTTTCTATGTTCTGGCCTAAAAGTCCTGTTGCAGAACGAGGGGTAGAAAGAATAAAGGGAATCAAAGGCCTTTTTGACTTAGCCAGGAGGCATGTGTTTGCTGAAGAATCTGCTCTACATGCTGTAACTCAGCTTCTGCCTCCTTAGTAAGATGCTGGAGCAATGAGTTTGTCTCCTAAGCCCATTGCTCCTAATGAAGAATTTCCATGGAGGGTCTGAGTGTTTGAGTTGATGAGTAGCAATACCTAGGATTGGACACAGCCAATTTATGTCTCCTAATAGTTGTTGGAAATCATTGAAGGTTTGTAATCTGTCCCTACAGAGGACTACTTTCTGAGTTCGAACACTTTTTTCAGTAACAATAGTGCCTAAGTATTGGTATGGGGAGGTTGTTTCTACCTTTTCTTTAACTATTTTGAGATTTCCCCGTGTTTTGCTTCTCTCAACAATTGGTGTAATGACTCTTCCATTGAAGCGGCCAAAAGAATTTCATCTGTATAATGAATGATGTAGGCAGTAGGAAATATATTCTGAGGCTCCTTTAAGGATTGTCCTACAAAACGCTGAAATAGCATAGGAGCGGTGAGCATGCTTTTGGGTAAAATTTTGCTTATCCCCCTGTAAGGGTATAGTAAGGAAATAATCTTTAAGATCTACTACTATGGGAGGTAAGTCACTAGGAATGGCTGCCAGGAATGGCAGACCGTGCTGTAATGCACCCATTGATTTAATCTGTGCATTAATAGCTCTCAAATCATGTAGTAATTTGCTGGCAAAATGGTCTGTTTTTATACACTAAAAGTTTGCTGAAAATTTACACTTGTGTTCATACATGTGTATATGTGTGTATATATATCTATATGTGTATATATATATACATATGCATATACACATACACACACATATGTATGTGTGTGTGTATATATATGTAACATGCACATATGTAATGGGCACATATGTAATACCCAGAGTTTATGGATGTATACGTATACACTCCTGTATGTGTATATAGATGGTATGTGCCTATTTATGTATATAAGTATACACATACGCGCACATATGTATGTGTATATATAACACACGTGTATATATATACCCACGTATATGCACACATACAGACACATATATATGAGTGTGTATATATGTACACATGCATACTCTGTCTATAAATGTGTGTATATATATATACACACACATATTGCATACATATATAAATATATACACACATGTGTGTATGTGTATATATATGTGTATATATGTGTGTGTATATATAATTCCTAATTCCTTATACAGATATAAAATTTTACACATATATATACACACACATATATATATATATATAATTTTTTGTTTGTCTCCTAAGCCCATTCAACCCCAAAACTTCCAGATATTTGGGAAGCCAAAGAGAGATTATGCAGTAGTTAGATTGCAGCAAGAGTCTTTAATAGAGTTTGAGTTATTATGCTATCCTGGCTTCCCTTACTATGGTCCTAGCAAAACATTGACATCCTCATAAATAAGACAGATTGACTTTGAAACTTAACATTCTCTTCTTATTTAGGTATCGATGTAGCTGGATGCAGAACAGTTGCCTCAAGAAATATAACAAAAAGATTCCACTCCCTTCCTTCTTTTATGAAAACTTCAGCAATGAGGTTGGAATTTGTCTCTCAAGGACAGCATCTTGTTGACTGTTGAAATTGGAAATTTTCTGCTTACAGATGGGACATAGAGTCTTATAATTATTAGCAGGACACAGGAGGAAGAGAAAGTTAGAAACTAGACATTTTAGGCAAAGGGCTGAGAAGGCTCTACACAGAGAAAAATCCTATCTTACAAGGTGGCACTGTAGGATCTGTAAAATTAGATAAAAACTCTGATTCCAAACACTTTTCTGTCAAAAGATAGAGAAGGTGGGTGGAGTCAAGATAGCCGAATAGGAACAGCTCCAGTCTACAGCTCCCACCATGAGCTACACAGAAGAAAGGGGATTTCTGCGTTTCCAGCTGAGGTACGGGATTCATCTCACTGGGGCATGTCAGACAGTGGGTGCAGTGCACTGAGCATGAGCCAAAGCACAGCGAGGCATCACCTCACCCAGGGAGCACAAGAAGTCAGGGAATTCCCTTTCCTATGCAAAGAAAGGGGTGACAGACAGCACCTGGAAAATGAGGTCACTCCCACACTAATACTGCACTTTTCCAATGGTCTTAGCAGACGGTACACCAGGAGATTATATCACACACCAGACTTGGATGGCCTACACCCATGGAGCCTCATTCATTGCTAGCACAGCAGTCTGAGATCAAACTGCAAAGCGACAGTGAGGCTGTGGGAGGGAAACCATCATTGCTGAGGCTTGAGTAGGTAAATAAAGTGTCTGGGAAGCTCGAACTGAGTGGAGCCCACTGCAGCTCAAGGAGGCTTGCCTGCCTCTGTAGACTCCACCTCTGGAGGCAGGGCATAGCCAAATAAAAGGCAGCAGAAACCTATGCAGACTTAAATGTCCCTGTCTGACAGCTTTGAAGAGAATAGTGGTTCTTCCAGCATGCAGCTTGGGATCTGAGAACGGACAGACTGCCTCCCCAAGTGGGTCCCTGCACCCCAAGTAGCCTAACTGGGAGGCATCCCCCAGTATCTGCAGACTGACACCTCACATGACTGGGTACTCTTCTGAGTCAAAACTTTCAGAAGAATGATCAGGCAGCAAGATTTGCTGTTCACCAATATCCACTGTTCTGCAGCCTCTGCTGCTGATACCCAGGGAAACAGGGTCTGGAGTGGACCTCCAGCAATTTCCAACAGACCTGAAGTTGAGGGTCCTGACTGTTAGAAGGAAAATAACAAGCAGGAAGGACATCCACACCAAAACCGCATCTGTACGTCACCATCATCAAAGACCAAAAGTAGATAAAACCACAAAGATTGGGAAAAAACAGAGCAGAAAAACTGGAAACTCTAAAAATCAGAGCACCTCTCCTCCTTCAAAGGAATGCAGCTCCCCATCAGCCACGGAACAAAGCTGGATGGAGAATGATTTTGACAACTTAAGAGAAGAAGGCTTCAGATGATCAAACTACTCCGAGCTAAAGAAGGAAGTGTGAACCCATGGTAAAAAAGTTAAAAACCTTGAAAAAAAATTAGAAGAATGGCTAACTAGAATAACCAATTCAGAGAAGTCCTTAAAGGACATGATGGAGCTGAAAACCATGGCATGAGAACTGCGTGATGAATGCACAAGCCTCAGTAGCCGATTTGATCATCTGGAAGAAAGGGTATCAGTGAAGGAAGATCAAATTAATGAAATGAAGTGAGAAGAGAAGATTAAAGAAAAAAGAACACAAAGAAATGAACAAAGCCTCCAAAAAATATGGGACTATGTGAAAAGACCAAATCTACATCTGATTGGTGTAACTGAAAGTGAAGGGGAGAATGGAACTATTATCCAGGAGAACTTCCCAAACCTAGTAAGCAGAGCAACATTCAGATTCAGGAAATATAGAGAATGCCACAAGGATACACCTCGAGAAGAGCAACTCCAAGACACATAACTCTCAGATTCACTAAAGCTGAAATGAATGAAAAAATGTTAAGGGTAGCCAGAGAGAAGGTCAGGTCACCCACAAAAGGAAGCCCATCAGACTACCAGCTGATCTTTTGTAGAAACATTACAAGCCACAGAATAAGGGCCAATATTCAACATTCTTAAAGAAAAGAATTTTCAACCCAGAATTTAATATCCAGCCAAACTAAGCTTCATAAGTGAAGGAGAAATAAAATCCTTTAAAGACAAGCAAATGCTGAGAGATTTTGTCATCACCAAGCCTGCCCTAAAAGAGCCCCTGAAGGAAGCACTAAACATGGAAAGGAACAACCAGTAGCAGCCACTACAAAGACATATCTAATTGTAAAGACCATCAAGACTAGGAAGAAACTGCATAAACTAATGAGCAAAATAACCAGCTAACATCAAAATGACAGAATCAAATTCACACATAACAATATTAACCTTAAATGTAAATGGGCTAAATGCTCCAATTAAAAGACACAAACTGGCAAATTGGATAAATAGTCAAGACTCCTCGGTGTGCTGTATTCAGGAAAGCCATCTCACGTGCAGAGACACACATAGGCTCAGAATAAAGGGATGAAGATCAACCAAGCAAATGGAAGACAAAAAAAGGCAGGGGTTGCAATCCTACTCTCTGATAAAACAGACATTAAATGAATAAAGATCAAAAGAGATGAGGCCATTACATTATGGTAAAGGGATCAAATCAACAAGAAGAGCTAACTATCCTAAATATATATGTATTCAATACATGAACACTCAGATTCATAAAGCAACTCCTTAGAGACCTACAAAGAGACTTAGACTCCTACAAAATAATAATGGGAGACTTTAACACCACACTGTCACATTAGACAGATCAACGAGACAGAAAGTTCACAAGGACATCCAGGAATTGAACTTAGCTCTTCACCAAGTGGACCTAATAGACATCTACAGAACTCTCCACTCCAAATCAACAGAATATACCTTCTTTTCAGCATCAAACCACACCTATTCCAAAATTGACCACGTAGTTGGAAGTAAAGCACTCCCCAGAAAATGTAAAAGAACAGAAATTACTAAAAACTGTCTCTCAGATCACAGTGCAATCAAACTAGAACTCAGGATGAAGAAACTCACTCAAAACCACTCAACTACATGGAAACTGAACAACCTGCTCCTGAATGACTACTGGGTACATAATGAAATGAAGGCAGAAACAAAGATGTTCCTTGAAACCAATGAGAGCAAAGATACAATACACAAAAATCTCTGGGACACGTTCAAAGCAGAGTGTAGAGGGAAATTTATAGCACTAAATGCCCACAGGAGAAAGCAGGAAAGATCTAAAATTGACACCCTAACATGAGAAATAAAGAACTGGAGAAGCAAGACCAAACACATTCAAAAGCTAGCAGAAGGCAAGAAATAATTAAGATCAGAGCAGAACTGAAGGAAGTAGAGACACAAAAACCCCTTCAAAAAATCAATGAATCCAGGAGCTTGTTTTTTGAAAACATCAGCAAAATTGACATAAAAAATAATGAAAGGGATATCATCACTGATCCCACATAAATACAAACTACCATCAGATAATACTATAAACACCTCTACACAAATGAAGTAGAAAATCTAGAAGAAATGGATAAATTCCTCGACACATACGTCCTCCCAAGACTAAACCAGGAACAAGTTGAATCTCTGAATAGACAAATAACAGGCTCAGAAATTCAAGAGCTAAAAAGAAACTAAAGAGCTTCAGCACAGCAAACGAAACTACCATCAGAGTGAACAGGCAACCTGCAGAATGGGATAAAATTTTTGCAATCTACTCATCTGACAAAAGACTAATATCCAGAATCTACAAAGAACTCCAACAAATTTACAAGAAAAAAAACAAACAACCTCATCAAAAAGTGGGCAAAAGATATGAACAGACACTTCTCAAAAGAAGACATTTATGCATCCAAAAGACACATGAAAAAATGCTCACCATCACTGGCCATCAGAGAAACGCAAATCAGCACTACAATGAGACACCATCTCACACCTGCTAGAATGGTGATTATTAAAATATTAGGAAAAAACAGGTGCTGGAGAGGATGTGGAGAAATAGGAATATTTTTACAGTGTCTGTAGGAGTGTAAACTAGTTCAACCATTGTGGAAGTCAGTGTGGGGATTCCTCAGAGATCTAGAACTAGAAATACCATTTGACCCAGCAATCCCATTACTGGGTATATACCCAAAGGATGATAAATCATGCTGCCATAAAGACACACGCACACGTATGTTTATTGTGGCATCATTCGCAATCACAAAGACTTGGAACCAACACAAAAGTCCAACAATGATAGACTGGATTAAGAAAATGTGGCACATATACACCATGGAATACTATGCAGCCATAAAAAAGGATGAGTTCATGTCTTTTTAGGGACATAGATGAATCTGTAAACCATCATTGTCAGCAAACTATCTCAAGGACAGAAAACCAAACACCGCATGTTCTCACTCATAAGTGGGAATTGAACAATGAGAACACGTGGACACAGGAAGGGGAACATCACACTTCGGGGACTGTTGTGGGGTGGGGGGAGGGATAGCATTAGGAGACATATCTAATGTAAATGATGAGTTACTGGGTGCAGGACACCAACATGTCACATGTATACATATGAAACAAACCTGCACGTTGTGCACATGTACCCTAAAATGTAAAGTACAATAAAAAAAAGAAAAAATATACTTCCATCTTTTTATTTTGAGCCTATGTGTGCCTTTGCACATCAGAAGTGTCTCCTGAATAAAGCATACTTAGTTTATTTATATTTAAGGTTAATATTATTATGTGTTAATTTGATCTTGGTATGGTGATGCTAGCTGGTTATTTTGCATATTCTTGATGCAGTTTCTTCACGGAGTTGTTGGACTTTATATTTGTTATTTTTTTGCAGTAGCTGTTACCAGGTGTCCCTTTCCATGTTTGATATTTCCCTTAGGAGCTCTTGTAAGGCACTCATGGTGGTGACAAAATGTTTCTAAATTTACTTGTCTAAAAATTATTTTCTTTCTCCTTTGGTCATACAGCTTAGTTTGGATGGATATAAAATTCTGGTCTGAAAATTCTTTCCTTTAAAATCAGTGAATATTTGCTGCTTCTCTCTTGTGGCTTTCAGGGTTTCTGCAGAAATATCTGCCTTTAGTCTAATGGGCTTCTCTTTGTAGGTAACCTGATCTTTCTCTCTGGCTGCTCTAAGCATTATTTTTTCCTTTTTTTCTTCCTTGGAGAATCTGCTGGCTGTGTGTCTTGGGGGTTGTCTTCTTGTGAAGTATCTCAGTGGTGTTCTCTATATATCCTGAATTTGTACGTTGGCCTGTCTTTGTTGATTGGGGAAGTTCTCCTGCATAACATCCTCAGGTTTGTTTTTCAAATTGGTTCAATTGTCCTCATCACTTTTGGGTAGACGAATCAATAACAGGTTTGGTCTTCTCACATAATCCCATATTTCTGGGAGGCTTCGTTTCTTCTTTTTCATTCCTTTTTCTCTAATCTTGTCTTCATGCTTTATTTCATTAAGTTTATCTTCAATCTGTGATATTTTTCCTTCTCCTTGATCAATTCAGCTATTGATCCTTGGGTATACTGTGCAAAGTTCTTGCCGTGTGTTTTTTAGCTCCATCAGGACATTTATGTTTTCCTCTAAACTAGTTAAAATGATAATTATCATTATTTTTGAGATGGAATCTCACTCTGTCACCAGCCTGAAGTGCAGTGGTGTGAACTCAGCTCACTTCAACCTCCACCTCCCGTGTTCAAGTGATTCTCCTGCATTAGCCTCCTGAGTAGCCTCTCTTCACTGAGAGTTGTACACTTATTGGTATTGCACATCAGCAGACAGATTTGTCATCTCTCAACTTAAATCTGAGGACACATTTCAACAAACTTCCTGCATATAGAAGCTGCCCACTCTGAATCGCCTCTCCACTGAGGGCTTCAGAGACATTGTAGCAACCTGTCAGCCAACTGCACTTGGTCACTCTAGGTCTTCTCTTAACTGAGTGTTGAATGGCTGCAGGTATGTCCTGTTTGTGAAATGGAGTTACCTACTTTCTGTCTCCTGAGAGCTGTACCTCCACTCAATAAAGCCTCTGTTTACCTTAATTATTCTCCAGTTGGCCACAAATCTTATTCTTCCTAGACATGGGAGAAGAGCTCAGAACCCACTTAAGGACAAAACTATAAGATTAGTAACAAAAATGGGTCTGAAACACACAAACCCCCACTTGTCACATTTTTTATTACTGGGATTTAAAAAATAAAAAAGGATAGGAGAGGTTCAGTCCTTAAAGGAGCCCAGACATAAACATTTTCAAAGCCAGCACTGTGATACCATTTTGGGGACTTTGTGGTTTCTGGCATTTTTAACCTTCTGGATGCCACTGTATTTCTGAGTGGTGAGGAAAAAAAGGCTTTTGCTATGCCGATTCATCCCAAGGCTTGCAGGGAGCTGGCATCACCTGGGCTTTACACCTTATCATAGCCAACATATTCAGCTGTGTGAAGTGGCTGGACTCAACAGTCACTCACTGAGTTTCTCTCTCTGTTCTGGGCCTGTCTCACCCATAGTAAAAATAGAATCTGAGCACATAGTTTGAGGTGAGTGCAACCTGTCAAAATGAGTGGCAAATTTAGCCCAGCAGGCCCAAGAGAAATTTCGGCAAAGGTGCTACCGTCCACTGAGATTTGGGGCTGGGAAAGGGATAATCTATAGATCCTGCAACAAAACTCAGTGTGATCACCAAGGACAAGAAGATTATTCAATCATGCCCATGTAACGGATCCTGCATAATAACCCAAAATGGCAGGCTTCACAGAGGTTCTGGAAACCTGAGCTTATGGAGTATCCTAGAAAATTGTGTGCACATAAAACCAGACATTAATAATTTTAAACGTCTAAGAATATGTATGTGTTTTTCCTTTGTTTTGAAGGAGGTTTCTGCATTTAATCATGTGTCCAGAATTTTAGCTCATTAAATAGAATATAATCCATATTAATCTAAAAGCACACTTTAAGACCATTAAAACTTAGATATTTCTACCTAAATGATTCCATGATTGACTAATCCTGTTCAAGCTTTACTTTAAAGAGTTAGCTGTTTATTCATGTTAACAGTGTAAGATCTAGAGCCTTATGCAAAAAACAAAATATAAATCAATTGATATCTCAGCAAAAATTCTAACCATATGTTCAGCTTAGAATTTTTTGTCTCTGAGATATTTGTGACTTGGTGAATTCAAATAACCATCTCAGTTGTATTTGTGTCTCTGTTCGGGGAGGGCAGAAGAAACTGCCTCATACTCCAATAGACTCTGCATTCTGGGATTCTTAAAATAAAATAATAATAATAAAAAACACTACTACAGCGTTTCAGTCATCCAAATCTAATAAAAAACAACTCTGGTCTTTTATGTAGTAGTAGTCATAGATAAAAATTAGAGCTCTTCCAGGCGCGGTGGCAACACTTGTAATCCCAGCACTTTGGGGGGCCGAGGCAGGTGAATCACGATGTCAGGAGATCGAGATCATTTTAGCTAACATGGTGAAATATCATCTCTGGTAAGGATAGAAAAAAAAAAATAGGCAGGCATGGTGGCAAGTGCCGGTTGTCCCAACTACTTGGGAGGCTAAGGCAGGAGAATGACGTGAACCCGAGAGTCAGAGGTTGCAGAGAGCGGAGACCATGCCACTGCATTCTAGCTTGGGTGACAGAGTGAGATTCTGTCTCAGAAAAAGAAAAAAAAAATAGAGCTTGCAAGAACAGTCTAATATTCACCTGTCTGCTCTTATATTTGGAC